>NC_041222.1:57323089-57331581 GCF_002837175.3 Physeter macrocephalus
AAAAAACAATGTATTTGTTTTACTCCCAAGGAAACTGGTAAGTAATTTGGCCAACATCACAGAACCAAAGAACATCACAGCCTAGGGTTGGAACTCAGTTGAAATTTATTCAAAGGCCATTCTTTTTTTCTACTACACCACCCTCTGATTCAATATTTGATAGGGCTCTCCTATCAACACCAACTTTTGGTTTCAAAACAATCACTAATGCCTATTTGACAAACTATTTCATCCTACCATATTATAGCAAAAGAGAAGATTTATATAAAACAGAACCAAAGCACTGCTCTTCTGTTGTTGCTGTGTTGTTTTTATGAGAAGAATCACTTTCACAGAAAAAAAAAAAAAAGGAAATCTAGGCAATGAACAGGATTTGATCGGAAACAACAACTTTTAAACATTTGGATGAATCCTCATCTGGGAATTCTGATCCTTTCTGAAATTATCCTAACTACTTAATGATTTTGGCTTATATCAATAATTTATAAGAATTATGTCAATAATTATCAATAATTTATTAAGAATTTTTGTGCTAACAAGAAATGTAGACTTTGGAATGAAAATACCATGGCATTGAGTGTGACCTCATGAGGCAAAGCCCTGGTTTCTTTATTGTAAGAGAAGGATTCAGGGAGCATCTATAAGGACTGAGCAGCTGATAACACTTGATAGGATGCAGAGATGGGATCCCAGGGAAGTAGACTGCGCCAATGGAAGGACTTGGAGCTTAGTGAGTCCTGGAGTGTTACCTGCCCCCGTCTCTAAGGAAGCCAGATAGGAAGGTTTCAAGGATAAAGTTGAGAGTGAAGAGTGACAATCTTAGCAGCCTTTCATGATGCACCAAAGGAGTATTTTGACACCGTATCAGCAACTCCAGAAATAGGGAGGGATAAAAGGGAAACCAAAGTCTATTTGGCCATCTCCATTAAGCCTACCAATGAGAAGCCAAGAACATTTTGTCAAAAATATCTTAACTTTGCAAGATCCCTGTACTCTGTCCTCCAGTGAGCACGTTCCCATCCAAACACAGTATCTTCAGACAGCTGGAGGCTATGTTTGTCAGAAAAACACATAGATCACAGCTATATTTTGATATTCTTATCTTGATGGCCAAGTTTTAGAACCCTTTGAAATGTTGCCCCAGTCACTGCAGTAAGAGAAACTCTAGTACAGACAAAAGGCGAGATTTCATTAGGGTGTTGTTTTTTTTTCTCCAGCCCCTCAAAGGTCTCTGTTTGAGCCTCTCACCTAGTTGCACAAAAGCTATTAAATCACTTGAATGAAAGGGTCAGGGAGCAAGCTGTGGAAGTATGGAAGCCAGCAAGCCCTGTTCAGACCACCCAGCTCTCCAAAGGGGGAGCAACACCAGATTCAGACAAGATAAGAGGCTGCCATCCCATGTAACCTGGCCCAGGGAAAAAGCCTTTTTAGAGAGTTACAGGATCCCATTGTGTGGAATGACTGTGTGCTCTGAAAGGTGGCATTTGTCTAGCTCACTAGATCAGTGGTCTTGGTTCTTTGTGAGAGAAAAAATCTTAAAGGTTATTTTTAAAAATTTTTAAGAAAAGCTGTAAGCCTAATCTTTGGGCCTGCTGTCAAAGCAAACAGTGAAACCGAGCTATATCCATCAGTGTCAGAATGTCAGAGATAGAAAGATATCAAAACTCACTGAATTCGGGCTTCCCTGGTGGCGCAGTGGTTGGGAGTCTGCCTGCTGATGCAGAGCACGCAGGTTCGTTCCCCGGTCTGGGAGGACCACATATGCCGCAGAGCGGCTGGGCCCGTGAGCCATGGCCTCTGAGCCTGCGCGTCCGGAGCCTGTGCTCCGCAACGGGAGAGGCCACAGCAGTGAGAGGCCCCGCGTACCGCAAAAAAACAAAAAAACTCACTGAATTCAACCCTTTCGTTATATTAACAGAGGAAGAGAAGGTGAGCAAGAATAGGTGATTCATCTAAGATTGGTTAGCAACACCTAAGATGTGAAACACTAGGAAGACAAAGAGTCTATCCATATTATACACACTGATCTTTCTAAGTCCTTGGCACTAGCACAGAGCCTGCCATGTAGCAGGCACCTACAAATATTTGGAATGAGGAGAGGGAAAAAAAGGAAGGGGCGCTGATGACCACATCCTATTTTCTTTTTACTATAAATATACAAGCCATTCAATGTCATTGGGGATGACGGAAGCTGAGTTCCTACTTTCATATGCTGTCAAATGAGGACCTCAACATGATGGAGGTATCATCTCCTATTTCTCCCGATCCTTGTGGGTTGGGCCAATCAAAACAAATTTCTAGGAGTTAAACTGCTCCTGAACAGTCCCCAGAAATAATCCAGCTCAGTTCAGCCCAACTCAGCCCCAGGAACACAGTATCCCCTGCAAGTTGATAAAGAATTAAGAATACCCTTGGGTTTAAAGTTTCCAACACAAACATAGCTTATCCATGTGGAGCAGGTCAGACCACACAGCCACATGGAATTGGGGTACCTTTCCCTGACTCCCTTTCTCACTCATGGGAATGGAGAGGCAGGATGGAAAGGGGGAGCAAAGGAAAAAAAAAAAAAGATGAGTTTGGTGGGAGAGCTGGTTAAAAGTTCTGGTTTGCTGGCCAAGCATGCCAAGCCATGCTTCATGTAACTTATGTTCAACATCAGCTCAAACTCAAGTTTATTATTTAGGTATGAGGTTTAACATTAACCAAGGACATGACAAGAATTTAATTGCCAAGGATGATGTAGAGCACTGCTCATCCAAGTGTGATCGCGCCTGCATCAGAATCACCTGGGTAAATTCTTGGCTCCACCCCAAGTCTAAACTCTTCTCAGGGTGTGGCCTAAGCACCTGCCTTACACCAAGCACCCAAGTGGTTCTTAAGTACACTGGGTTATGAGGATCTCTGATGGAGAGAAAGAGGAAAAGTAGTTAACATTTTCTTAGTGTTATGCTGAAGGCACGTGTATCAAATAAAGGCAGGGGGTGCTTCCCTGGTGGCGCAGTGGTTGAGAATCCGCCTGCAGATGCAGGGGACACGGGTTCGTGCCCCGGTCCGGGAAGATCCCACATGCCTCGGAGCGGCTGGGCCCGTGAGCCATGGCCGCTGAGCCTGCGCGTCCGGAACCTGCGCTCCGCAACGGGAGAGGCCACAACAGTGAGAGGCCCGCATACCGAAAAAAAAAAAAAAAAAAAAAAAGGCAGGGGACTAAGAAGCAAATCTTCAAGCTTTAACCGGAGCAGGGTATGGTGGTATCAGTTTTGCAGAGCAGAAACCTGAAAAGCGTTTGGATCTCTAGTTCTGGTCTGTGAAACAGTCCTGAAAAGGTTAATCTCTCCTGCAAGATTCCCAGGCCATAAACTCCAACCAGCCCTCGGAAATGCTCTTTTGAAGCTTTATAATTCACACCACACAACAAGACTGCACACAATAGATTTTTTTTAAAAAAAAGAACAGAAACAAAAATTAAATGCCTTGAAAATTATTTTGGGGATCCAGATGACAACTAAAGGAAACTATTTACTACAGCACCAAAGTCTCTGGACCAAATCCGAAGAATGAGAAGAGAGAGCTTAAAAATCAGTCAGAAACTTCAGAACAATATGATTTCGTTACCTCTCCAACACCAGCTCTCATCCCCATAAAAACAGAAACCATGCTTTAAAAAATATCTATCCAAATATAACTAAACTAAAGCAAAGGTATCCAAAAATCACCTCCTCCAAATTTCTATATCTTTATACCATGAGAATATTATCTATTTTGTTAATTTTGGCATCTTTTCTTTTTGCCATTTCATTTAGCTGAAAAGAAATATTCTGATTTGAGGGGGACAATTACAGAATGTAAAAATGTTTATTTCACTGGTGAGTGCTACTGGGGATGGATTCAGAAGACAGTTATAAACTTGTGTTGCATAATAAAGAGCCTCCCACTTGGGGCATATGGCTTTTTAACACCGCAATTTGCCACCTTGGGAGTTTACATGAGAATTAAACTTTTGCAAGCAGACTCAGTGAAGCTACCACACAGATAACCTCTGGGGCATTCTAGCAGAACATTCACAGTCAAGATGAGAGGAAATACATAAGCAGATACTTACAGGTAGTGGTTTTCCTTGCCAAGCCAAAGAGCTAGAAACCATTGGCGCAGACAGGCAGGATAAGAGTCACTGACCCGGTAATCTGTGGTTTAAAGGGCTTTGAGAGGAAGGGGGAGGAAAAACAGCCCAGGGAGGGAAAGAGAGCTGAAATTCCAGTCTTTCAGGTCAGCTGAGTTTTAGCTTTCTTTGTACTAAAAATCCATTAACCCACCCAACAAGAAAATAGAAAACTGAAGGTCACATACACACTCCACTGTCTTTGCTGGGCTTCTCCGGGGCTGCAGCTTCTGCGGCTTTGAAAACTTCCCGATTGCCAAGCTCAGGGCTCCCTGGGAGAAGGGCATGATCAAGGATGCCTGCAACTGCTTGCAGGGAGCCCGACCTCCCTGGCAGAGAGCCAAGCTCGCCAGTCCCTTCTGCTGGCTGGGTCCGCAGTGACAAAACTGAGCTTTCGTTAATAAGGTTGGTTGCGTCTCTTCCTACTCTCTCCCCAGCTTCCTTTCTCACTATTAGTTCTGTACTAACTGCTCCGCCACTGGCTGAGCGGAAGCTGCCTCTCCCGCCCTCAGTGCACAGGCACACGCTCTCACAGACACACACATGGGCACACACCCACACCCCATACACACAATCACCCAAACACACCACACACAGGCATCCACACGCATGCAGGCACACACACCCACATACAAACAAATGAGTTCACAGGCATGCACACACGAGTGCACACCCTTACACCCATGTGCATGCAAACACACATACATGTAGGTGCACACACACATTGCTCATACCCACCCACATTCATACTCACACAAGTTTTTTTCCAGAAACTTCAAACTCTTCCTGAACCTTTCTTGGAACAAATTCCCATCCTGAAAGATTTTTATTCAAATTCAGACAAGATGTCCAGCATTCAGAAGGGAGGAGAGAGGAGACCTGGCCCCTGTGAACTTTGGTCACAGCCTTTTAAGGAAAAGAGGAGATTCTAGGGGGCTGTTTTTAAGTACCACCTTAGTTCTTCAGTTTAAAAGGCTTTTAATCTGTCTGATTCTTTTTTAAAAATCCAGAAAAACTCTATTAATCTCATCTCATTTGCATATAGTTTATGACCCCACTGATTCAGCTCTATCACAGGTCAAGACATGTCCTCTCAGCAGAGATTCATTCAGATAAACTGGGCAGGATTTCGCGGGTGGGTGAAAGTCTTGTTCCTTAACAACTGCATAATAAAATGCTTTCCTGTATTTCATCTCCACCAGAAAAAAAAAAAATAATGGCATAGTATCTGGGTTAACTTTTAAACTGACCATAAATAGCGAAGTAGGAGTATTATCTTGCTTTGGGGAAAATGTTTATATCGAGACACGTTGGGCTATTCTAAACCTTAGCCAGAAGTACAAGGCACTGTAAATCCAATTCAGCCTAGATTGTGGTTTCCCTTAACAAGGTCACCACATACCACCCTCTCTCTTGGAAAAAATGAGAGGAAGAGAAAAGAAAATGGAAAAGAAAGGGAAGCAGATTACATGAAGAAGGAATAAAGCAAAGAAAAAAATGAAAAAGAATTCAAAAGGAGAGAGAAAACAATTATTTCATTTTAAAACATGTTTTATAGATACCTTAGCAAGGAAAGGTACATATACACTTACTCAAAGTCACCAGAAATTTAAAATCTTCAAGAATCTCTTGATGCATTACATTTGCTCAAAGAATAAATGGGTGAAACCTCTCCAAGAATCACTAGGTTCTTTATAAGTAAACAAACACTATTTACTAAACACACAAAATACAGTGATAGTGTATGATTCATGTACTGATATTGAAAAAGAAAGAAATAAAGCCTTAATGATAACAGGAAACACAGTGTGACAATCTTGTTCTCAGATTAAATTTAAAAATTTCCCAGCTTGTGAGAAGCAAGAAGAACTACAATCTTGCAGCCTGTGGAACAAAAACCACATTCACAGAAAGACAGACAAGACGAAAAGGCAGAGGGCTATGTACCAGATGAAGGAACAAGATAAAACCATAGAAAAACAACTAAATGAAACAGAGATAGGCAATCTTCCAGAAAGAGAATTCAGAATAATGATAATGAAGATGATCCAGGACCTCGGAAAAAGCATGGAGGCAAAGACTGAGAAGATGCAAGAGATGTTTAACAAAGATCTAGAAGAATTAAAGAACAAACAAGCAGAGATGAACAATACAATAACTGAAATGAAAAATACACTAGAAGGAATCAATAGCAGAATAACTGAGGCAGAAGAACGGATAAGTGACCTGGAAGACAGAATGGTGGAATTCACTGCTGTGGAACAGAATAAAGAAAAAAGAATGAAAAGAAAGGAAGACAGCCTAAAAGACCTCTAGGACAACATTAAATGCAACAACATTCGTGTTATAGGGGTCCCAGAAGGAGAAGAGAGAGAGGAAGGACCAGAGAAAATATTTGAAGAGATTATAGTAGAAAACTTCCCTAACATGGGAAACGAAATAGCCACCCAAGTCCAGGAAGTGCAGAGAGTCCCATACAGGATAAACCCGGAGAAACACACCAAGATACATAGTAATCAAACTGGCAAAAATTAAAGACAAAGAAAAATTATTGAAAGCAGCAAGGGAAAAATGACAAAGAACATCCAAGGGAACTCCCATTAGGTTAACAGTTGATTTCTCAGCAGAAACTCTACAAGCCAGAAGGGAGTGGCATGATATACTTAAAGTGATGAAAGGGAAGAACCTACAACCAAGATTACTCTACCCGGCAAGGATCTCATTCAGATTTGATGGAGAAATCAAAAGCTTTACAGACAAGCAAAAGCTAAGAGAATTCAGCACCACCAAACAAGCTCTTGAACAAATGTTAAAGGAACTTCTCTACATGGGAAACACAAGAGAAGAAAAGGACCTACAAAAACAAACCCATAAAAATGAAAAAAATGGTCATAGGAACATACATATCGATAATTACCCTAAACGTGAATGGATGAAATGCTCCAACCAAAAGATACAGGCTCACTGAATGGATACAAAAACAAGACCTGTATATATGCTGTCTACAAGAGACCCCTTCAGACCTAGGGACACATACAGACTGAAAGTGAGGGGATGGAAAATGATATTCCATGCAAATGGAATTCAGAAGAAAGCTGGAGTAGCCAAACTCATATCAGACAAAATAGACTTTAATATAAAGACTATTACAAGAGACAAAGAAGGACACTACATAATGATCAACGAATCAATCCAAGAAGAAGATATAACAATCGTAAATATTTATGCACCCAACATAGGAGCACCTCAATACATAAGGCAACTGCTAACAGCTATAAAAGAAGAAATCGAAAGTAACACAATAATAGTGGGGGACTTTAACACCTCATTTACACCAATGCACAGATCATCCAAACAGAAAATTAATAAGGAAACACAAGCTTTAAATGACACAATAGACCAGATAGATTTAATTGATATTTATAGGACATCCCATCCAAAAACAGCAGATTATACCTTCTTCTCAGGTGCACATGGAATATTCTCCAGGATAGATCATATCTTGGGTCACAAATCAAGCCTCAGTAAATTTAAGAAAATTGAAATCATATCAATCATCTTTTCAAAACACAATGCTATGAGATTAGAAATCAATTACAGAGGAAAAAACGTAAAAAACACAAACACATGGAGGCTAAACAATACATTACTAAATAACCAAGAGATCACTGAATAAATCAAAGAAATCAAAAAATACCTAGAGACAAATGACAATGAAAACATGACGATCCAAAACCTATGGGATGCAGCAAAAGCAGTTCTAAGAGGGAACGTTATAGCTATATAAGCCTACCTCAAGAAACAAGAAAAATCTCACATAAACAATCTAACGCTACACCTAAAGGAATTAAACAAAGAAGAACAAACAAAGCCCAAAGTTACCAGAAGGAAAGAAATCATCAAGATTAGAGCAGAAAAAAATGAAATAGAAACAAAGAAAACAATAGGAAAGATCAATAAAACTAAAAGCTGGTTCTTTGAGAAGATAAACAAAATTGATAAACCATTAGCCAGACTGATCAAGAAAAACAGGGAGAGGACTCAATCAATGAAATTAGAAATGAAAAAGGAGAAGTTACAACAGACACCGCAGAAACAACAAAGCATCCTAAGAGACTACTACAAGCAACTCTATGCCAATAAAATGGAAAACCTGGAAGAAATGGACAAATTCTTAGATAGGTATAACATTCCAAGACTGAACCAGGAAGAAACAGAAAATATGAACAGACCAATCACAAGTAATGAAATTGAAACTGTGATTAAAAATCTTCCAACAAACAGAAGTCCAGGATCAGATGGCTTCACAGGTGAATTCTATCAAACATTTAGAGAA
>NC_041222.1:57332435-57332793 GCF_002837175.3 Physeter macrocephalus
CTCCAGAAAGTGGGCATAGAGGGAACCAACCTCAACATAATAAAGGCCATATATGACAAACCCACAGCCAACATCATTCTCAACGGTGAAAAACTGAAAGCATTTCCTCTAAGATCAGGAACAAGATAAGGATGTCCACTCTCACCACTACTATTCAACTTAGTTCTGGAAGTTCTAGCCATGGCAATCAGAGAAGAAAAAGAAATAAAAGGAATACAAATTGGAAAACAAGAAGTAAATCTGTCACTGTTTGCAGATGCCATGACACTATACATAGAGAATCCTAAAGATGCCACCAGAAAACTAGTAGAGCTAATCAACGAATTTGGTAAAGTAGCAGGATACAAAATTAATGCAC
>NC_041222.1:57333031-57333396 GCF_002837175.3 Physeter macrocephalus
AAACCATAATTCAAAAAGACACATGCGCCCCAATGTTCATTGCAGCACTATTTACAATAGCCAGGTCATGGAAGCAACCTAAATGCCCATCGACAGACGAATGGATAAAAAAGATGTGGTACATATAAACAATGGAATATTACTCAGCCATAAAAACGAATGAAATTGGTTCATTTGTAGAGACGTGGATGCATCTAGAGACTGTCATACACAGTGAAGTAGGTCAGAAAGAGAAAAACAAATATCGTATATTAACGCATATATGTGGAACCTAGAAAATGGTACAGATGAACCGGCGTGCAGAGCAGAAATTGAGACACAGAAGTAGAGAAAATACGTATGGACACCAAGGGGGGGAAAGCTGC
>NC_041222.1:57333541-57419717 GCF_002837175.3 Physeter macrocephalus
GCCTGCGCGTCCGGAGCCTGTGCTCCACAACGGGAGAGGCCACAACAGAGGAAAGCCCGCATACCACAAAAAAAAAAAAAAAAAATTAATTAAATTAAATTAAAAGAATAAACTAACATGTCATGGGGTAAGGAAGTTAATTATCTAAAGTTCAGCATAGCTTTAATTTCTTTTCTTCCAAGTAAAATTCTATTTTATTTATTTCAAAATGTTATTATAGCATGTTAATTTTTGTTCTATCTATCCTTTTATCTGCAAATAAATATTCTATGCCTAGAATAAAGCTACAAAAAAAAAATTTCCCAGCTTGTGAATATCTCACCTGAAAAGAAATGAAGATGATTCTAGACGCAATTAGTTGAGACAAACTCTTTTGATAAAGGAATGATAGTAGGTAGTTGCGTTGATGTGCTTCTTCTAATATCTGGGCTAAATAAAGTTTATGGATTCATCTAGAAACAGAAATAAATGTTTCATGCCACTTTTATGGGGAAAAATACCTTCAGCATTCTAAGCAAAAAAAACCCCAAAACTTAAATTGCAACATATTTTAAAATATCTGCAAGAAATGTAATTTTCATTAAGTTAACTATATACATGATGCTTGGCCTAACTTTGTGCTGAACATATTCTAGAATAAACAGAGCTAGACTTAGGTTAGCCCAAATATCTTGAAATCTGAAGTACCTGCTTATATAAATACAGTCTTTCTCTTATATCTTCCACAGATGGATAGGGGCTGTTGAAATAATACAATTATCAACTTTACTAAAGTAATCTTTAAACAAGTTGAAATGCAAAGCCAGAATATTTTAAAAGAGCTAGCCATAGAAAAAACAAAGAATTCTTCCCCTAAAAGCATGTGCTGTTGAACTTAGTGCTGAAATGAAACACATTTTAAAGAAATCATTCTATTTCTAACCTTAGGGTTGATGTGATATGAAAAATATAAAATGTCATGTGTTGGAGATGACCATACCTTTTTGGATTGTAAACATGAATGATTTTTGTTGAACTGCTATAGAATATAGCATTCTGTAAGGAGCACAGCCAACACCTTCACCAAAAGCCCATATAAAAATATTAGGAGTGTGCCTATTAAATGTTGTTGATGGCACCAAGCACAGAGGTGTTATCCAACACATTGTAAAGATGGTTTTCTACTGAATCTATAAAACCTGATGGCTATGGGAAGCAATGCTGAAACAAAAAAGACTATTGGCCGGGAGTGGAAGGGCTCACACTTTAAATAGATCAACTTAAAACAAATAAGTAAACACTGTAAATCAACTATACTCCAATAAAAAATTATTTTAAAAAGTAAATGAAATTAAAGTAAGATCAACACCCCTGTGTACCAGAGAAGAACAGAAACACAACCCAGCGAGTGTGTTTAGAGACAGAGACTGCAGACCTCAAAGTTCAGGGTGGCTAGGGGATAACAGGGAATGAAACAAACCCCAGCAAGAAAGGAAGAAGAGCCATGCACTCTGCTTGAAATTTGAGAAGTATAGACCAAGATCACTTTTTTAAACATAAGTGCAAAATTCTAAATAACACATTTGCAAATCTAATCTACCTATGTGTTTTTAAATATATTGTACCCAAATAGGGTTTATTTCAGGATTGCAAGGATGGTTCAAAAATAAAAACATCTAGCAGTTTAATATATTGAAGGAGATAAAAAGCCATCTGGTCATCTTAATAAATGCAGAAAAGTGGTATTCAGTAAAAGTCAACACTGATTCACTAAACACACAAACAAAAAAACACTATTAGACAGCTAAGAATAGAATGGAAATCTTTTTACCAAATCAAAGACCTCTATCAGAAATTTCACCCTTAATGGTAAATTTTTAGTAACCACTAAAGAGGGAAGAGGACAAAAATGCCTGCTGTAATGCCCACAGTTCAACATTGGATAGGAGACCCTAGCCAATACAATAAGTCAAGAAAAAAAAAAAGAGGCATGAGGATTGTAAAGGAAGAAAATAAACCTTTTATTTCTAAAAATTTTTCTTAAAAAAGACTTTATTTTTTAAAAATCTAAAAGATATTTATAAAAGATTTCTAAAAGAATCTCCTTATAAAATATATTAAAGAAATCTTCTGAATGAGGGTACTGGAAGAGAGTGTGCTGACAGGAGAGACACTGAAGGGACAGCCTTTTCCAAATACACACGTGTACACACTCAGCAGTACAGCTGTTAATAACAAAGAAATCCTTCTCCTAGCACTTTATGTCTGGAGCCAGCGGTCCAGCTGGAGATCTGAAAGAATGAAAGATTCAGGTTCTTTCATTTTATGAGGACTAATACTCAGATTACATGTGCTTCATGGAATCTATCTGAGAAAATGTTTCCCATCCTCCATATTCAAGGCTATTGCCTGTGGAAATGGAAACTTTAGACTAAAAATTTTACTCGTCGCATTATCATTTCCACATTTGACCACTAAGTTGAGGCAGGAATCACAATAAACTGACTCATTTCATTCCAGGGTGCTGCATTTTTCTCATTAATAATTAACTTGAACGCAGCTTCAAATGCTAGCATTAAAGTAAACAGACATCAGGGAACTATATTCAATATCCTGTGATAAACCATAATGGAAAAGAATATTTAAAAAGAATGTATATATGTGTATAACTGAGTCACTTTGCTGTACAGCAGAGATTGGCAGAACATTGTAAATCAAATATACTTTAATAAATAAGAAAAAAAGTAAACAGACATTAGGATTTCCACACATACATTAAAAACATGAAAAAATCACCAAGAATCCTTTTTATCTCCATCTTTTACAGCAAAGGGGGAAATGCACCAAAAGCAGCATAAACAATTTAATTTTAAGATGTTTTACATTTCACTATCTTTGTGAGATTTGGGAGTGATTTGCTCTTTACAAGCTTAGCACCAAGAACAATTTTATATTTCCAAGCATAACTCAAGCAGTTGGGAGTCTTTGCTTACTGATTCTGAAAAAAAGTCTAACTCCAACTGTCTCAAAAGACAATGTATTTTGTAACATAAAAAGTCCAAATAAAAACAGTTATTACATTTAAAAAATTCATGGCAGCTTAGTCTAAGCAGAGTACACTGAAAGTAACAAAACACACCCACAGGCAAAAGATGATTTTCTCATCTTAGGAGTAAACGGCACAAATCTACTAACTAAATCCAAGACTTGTTTAGAAAGATGAGGCTAAAGTCACACAAATATGTCTCACAGAAACCAGAACATGCTGATCTGTTAAATTCTCTTCAACAAGAGTTACTGTACCTTAGTATAAGGTAGGCCCTGTGCTAATCTTGGGAGGAACAGAGATGAGTAGGACCTAGTGCCTGCTCTCAAAAACCTTACAATGCAGTTGGAAAAACAAGACTATATAGAGATGTTATATACTGAGATATGATTAAGGATCACTAATAATTATTGAACATGTATCCCTAATGTACATTTTTACTTACATGCATTTATTAATTCATTTAATCTAGACAACTCTAATACCTTGAATGGATCTAGGGGCTCAACAGAACAAGGTAGAGTGGGGAAAGATTTTCCGAATGGGAATAGGGATGGGGAAGCAGCTGGGCAGGACAGTCAGGCACCATGAGAGACATTCGTTTCAATCTTTGAGCCAATAGGAACCCTTTCTTATTGAAATATATCTGACATATAATGCAGCATAAATTGAAGGTGTACAACATGTCAATTTGTTAGACATATATTGTAATATGATTGCTATTGTAATGATAATTAGAACCGCTATCACTTCATATAATTATCTTTTCCTTTTAGTGGTTGGAATAATTAAGTTCTAGTCTCTTAGCAAGTTTGATGGTTATAATACAAAATTATTTCCTCTTTTGACTACATTGTGCATTAGATCTCTAGGGCTTAAAAAAGAAGTGAGTAATCAAGCCATGAAAAGACAGGGAAGAAATTTAAGTTCATGCTTCTAAGTGAAAGAAGCCATTCTGAAAGGCTACATACTGTATCATTCCGACTGCAGGACTTCTGCAAAAGCCCAAATTATGGAGACAATAAAAAAGAATTAGGGGATAGGGAAAAGGAGGGATAAATAAGTAGAACACAGAAAATTTTTAAGGCAACAAAACTACTCTGTATGGTAGACAGATATCTTTATAAATTTGTCCAAACCTATAGAACATACAACACCAAGAGTGAAACTTGCGGGACTTCCCTGGTGGTCCAGTGGTAAAGAATCCGTCTTCCAATGCAGGGGACACAGGTTCGATCCCTGGTGAGGGAACTAAGATCCCACATGCTGCGGGGCGACTAAGTCTGCACGCTGCAACTACTGAGCTTGTGTGCCTCAATAAGAGAGCCCGCGTTCTGCAAACTACAGAGCCCATGCACTCTGGAACCTACGGACCCAACTAGAGAAGTAGCCCGCGAGCTGCAACGAAAGATCCCTCATGCCTCAACGAAGATCCCACATGCCGCAACCAAGACCTGATGCAGCCAAAAGTAAATAAAATAAATAAATAAATAATAAATAAATCTTAAAAAAAAAAATAAAGAGTGAATCTTAACATAGACTATAGCCTCTGGGTGATACTGATACCACTCTGGTGGGGGATATTTATAATGGGGGAGGCTATGCATGTGTTGGGGCAGTAGGTATAAGGAAAATAGCTGTACCTTCCACTCAATTTTGTTGTGAACCTAAAACTTCTTTAAAAAATAAAATCTAATGAGCATATTTTTAAAATTCAAAAGTGTCAAAAAAAAAAATGGTAACTCTGGTCACAATCCCCAGATAATCTCTCAAGGAGGAAAGACAGTCTTTAAGAATTACACATGGAGAAATTGGAACCCTTATGCACTGTTGACAGGATTGTAAAATAATGCAACCACTATAGAAAACAGCATGGAGGTTCTTCAAAAAAGTTAATCATAGAGTTAACACATGGTCCAGCAATCCCACTTCTAGATATATACCCCCCCCAAAAAAAAATGAAAGCAGGATCTCTAAGAGATATTTGCACACATGTATTCATACCAGTACTATTCACAGTTGCCAAGAAGTAGAAACAACCAAAATGACCATCCATATATAGTAAAGTACATTCACCTTAAGTATAGAGCATGATGAATTTACATGCTCACATTCACTCATGTAACTACCACCCAGATCAAGTCAGAGAACATTTTCATCACTCTCAATGGTTCCCTCATTTCCCTGTCCAGTCAACACCCTCCTCCCCAACTCAGAGGTGTCCACTATTCTGGCCTCAATCACTATAGATGAGTTTTGCCATTTCTTGAACTTTGTATACATGGAATCATATAGTGTATGTTATCTTGTGTCTGGTTTCTTTCACTCAGCGTAAGTTCTGTGACATTCATCCATGTTTTTCACCAATAGTTTCTCTTTTTTCATTACACTATATTATAGCATTGTATGAATATTCAACAATTTATTTATTTCTCTTTTTTGGGTTGTTTCCAGGCTGGGACCATTATGAATAAAGTTGCTCTGAACATTCTTGTACCTGTTTTTAGGTGGACCTAGGTACTAATTTCTCTTGGGTATATTTCAGGTCTGAAATTGCTATGTCATAAAGTAATGTATATTTTAGCTACAGTATTTTAAGCAGGATTTTAAATAATAATATTAACTTCCAAGTTCAGTCAAACCTAGCCTGACTTTAAATTCTGTGGATTCCACACAATGCTATTCACTCCATAAAAATTTGTTCAGAGTCTGCTACATATCAGGAACATAGCAGTGAAAGAGGCAGATGTGAACCCTGCCTTCATGAAGCTCACCATCTGGTGGGTGGTGAACAGTGAACTAGAAATTAGAACATGATGAGTATTATGAAGGGGGAAGTGCAAGGCACTATGGGAGCATACAAACAATGGGTCCGACTGGTCTGAAGCCGGGGGCATTTCCCTGCTTCTACTAAAAGAGTTCCAACACAGTTAAGAATGAGTTGTGATATAAGCACTAAATCAGGTGTCAGAAGATCAGGTCCTATTGTAGTTTTCCCATCAGGCAGCTGTGTGACTTGAGGCAAATCTCTTACCTTCCTGGGTCTCACTCACAATAATAATACCATTTTACATTTGTATCAAAGTAAATTGTTCCTCTTAAATTGTTTGGATAAATAAGTCTATAATCTAGTCACCAGTTATACAAAAAGCCACTACAGAAATAAGTCAGAGAAGTACTGATAGTTCTCTGACAATAAAAAGATAGTTTTAATCCCTTTATATACAAGTGAAGTACAGAAAACTCAGTTCCCTGAAAACAAATTAGTATGTTTAGCTATAAGAATAATTGTTAAGGGTTAGCTAACACTACGGTGGTAATCATTTCACAAAATACAAATGTACCAAGTCACCCCGTTGTACACAAACTTACAGTGTTATATCTCAATTACCTCTCAATTTTTTTTTTTTTTTTTTTTTGCGGTACGCGGGCCTCTCACTGTTGTGGCCTCTCCCGTTGCGGAGCACAGGCTCCGGACGCGCAGGCTCAGTGGCCATGGCCCACGGGCCCAGCCGCTCCGCGGCACGTGGGATCTTCCCAGACCGGGGCACGAACCCGTGTCCCCTGCATCGGCAGGCAGACTCTCAACCACTGCACCACCAGGGAAGCCCACCTCTCAATTTTTAAAAAGAATAATTGTTAAATTCATAGGAGATTATCATTAACGAGTCTTTAAACAGCAGCCTAGAAAAATGTTTTTGATTACTAAATCAGATTCAGGTATCATGCTAATAGGATTTACCCTCATCACAACACAGGACGAATGTTTGTTTTTAAGTACCTTCTAAGCCAGCAGTCTCAAAAGTAGCCAGGAATACTGGGGGTTCCCAAGATCATTTCAGGGCCTCTATGATATCAAAATTATTTTTATAATATTAAGATGTTCTCTTCCTTATTCATTCACATTCTCTCAGGAGTATAAAACATAGTTTTCCAGAGGCTATGTGATGTTGCAAGAGACTGAATGCAGAAGCAGCTGTGAAAATCCAGCTGTTTTGCATTGTCAGACATTAAAGTGATTTGCAAAAATGTAAAACACCACCACTTTTTCAGGTTTTTTTGCTTTCAAAAATATATTTATTTTCCACCAAAATATTTATTTATGATAACATATAATAAATTTATTGTTGTTCCTTTAAAATTAATAAGTATTTAAATATTTCTCAGTTTTATTTTCTATACTATATACTAAATATAGGTATAAGTCAAATAAATGAAAGCTCTTTAGGACCTTCAATAATTTTTTAAAATATTTATTTATTTTGGCTGCCCCAGGTCACCTGGGAATCTTGGTTGCAGCATGCAGAATCTTTTAGTTGTAGCATGCAGACTCTTAGTTACGGCATGCATGTGGGATCTAGTTCCCCGACCAGGGATCGAACCTGGGCCCCCTGCATTGGGAATGTGGAGCCTTACCCACTGGACCACGAGGAAAGTCCCAGGACCTTCAATAATTTTTTGAGCATGTAAAGCAACCCTGAGACCAAAAAGTTCGAGAACTATTGATCTAAGCCAATGTCTTGCAAACATTCCCAATCTCCTTATGTAACAAGTCCTGGATCAACAACCTGGCTTTAGCTGTGATTACATTAGCCAAGATTGAATCAAAGAAAATAGGGCTTCTGGAAAGCAAGGAATAAATTAAAGAATATAGAGTTTATACTTTCTCCTCAAAAAATATTGGGCATATATTTCTTCCTGTCTCCATAAATAGTGTTATGGTTCATGATTCCACATTTACATTCATGATTTTATTTAATCCTCAAAACTTTGAGGTTAATAGAGAAGGCATTATCCTTCCAATTTTACTGATGATGAAACTGACCTAGAGAAATTCATGATGGATCCATGGCCGTGAGTCCAACTGGCTGGACTGGGATTGGAATGTAGATGGTTATGATTCCCAATCTAGTGTGCTTTCCATGTAGCAGAAGGAAGGAACTGTATCTGAATATTCTCTAAATAATCAAGATCATCTTTTCTCTAAAACCTACTTTTACCAAACCTGAAAGTATCTTCAAAGAAGTGAATTATCTGGAAGTATCTTTATCCTTCAAGGGTAAAAAAAAAAATCAGATGTCCATTTATTTTTTGCATTCTTTACATTCACTAGAAGTAAGTATGCTCTAATTTGGGTTAGAAGCAAATATATATCTTCTGAGACAGACTACATGTTAAGCTTATATATTGGATAAAAAGAATGCAAGCTGTCTCTTTAACACAGCAAACTGATAGCAGTTAAATACCTTATGAAAACCAAGTGAGTTTTTAAATTTAAAAAGACAGATTTTGCAATTATTTTCTAAAATCAGCCATTGGTTGTTTTGTGATATACTGATAATTTTATTTTTTCTCTAATGCTCTGCATAGTTTGATGGATTTTCCCCTATAATATGATTAATTTCTTAAATGAATGATTAAGTGATGCCTGATGCTTCTATTTCTGCTTGAGATTAATGGCATGCCAACTTCTAATTTAAGGAATCAACAAAAAATGGCGTATAAATAGAAAAATTTAATCCTCTTTGCTGACTAAGGTTGTCTGGCTTTAAGCAGACAAGGATCTTACTTTCAATTTGAGGTTAGGTGAACAAGAGATTCAAATCATGAAGACAAGTTCTATTATTTCTATATTCACACGGATATCAATAAATTGAAGAGACTGAACCAGGTAATTAGAGCCAGGAGAATCTTTAACATAGGTAAATGACAAGGTTGATAGAAAGGCTTCAAATATTCTTAAATATAAAAGAATTTTAACATTTTTTCTTTCATTATTCCATATTTTTTATTTTGTAAAATTTCTTCTAATTAAGCTTCATAACCACTAAGATTTTTTTTTTTACTTTTTTAAAACTTTTTATTTTATATTGGAGTATAGCCGATTAACAATGTTGTGATAGTTTCAGGTGTACAGCAAAGCAACTCAGCCATATGTATACGTGTATCCATTCTCCCCCAAACTCCCATCCCATCCAGGATGCCACATAACATTGAGCAGAGTTCCCTGTGCTATACAGTAGGTCCTGGTTGGTTATCCATTTTAAATATAGCAGTGTGTACATGTTGATCCCAAACTCCCTAACTATCCTTTCTCCCCACCCTTTCCACCTGGTAACCTTAAGTTCATTCTCTAAATCTGTGAGTCTGTTTCTGTTTTGTAAATAAGTTCATTTGTATCATTTCTTTTTAGATTCCGCATATAAGGGATATCATACAATATTTCTCTTTCTCTGCCTGACTTACTTCACTCAGTATGACAATCTCTAGGTCCATCCATGTTGCTGCAAATGGCATTCTTTTTAATGGCTGAGTAATATTCCATCATATATATGTACCACATCATCTTTATCCATTCCTCTGTGAATGGACATTTAGGTTGCTTCCATGTCCTGGCTACTGTAAACAGTGCTGCAATGAACACTGGGGTGCATGTATCCTTTCGGATCATGTTTTTCTCCAGATATATGCCCAGGCGTAGGATTGCAGGGTCATATGGTAGCTCTATTTTTAGTTAAGGAACCTCCATACTGTTCTCCATAGTGGCTGTACCAAGTTACATTCCCACCAACAGTGTAGGAGGGTTCCCTTCTCTCTACACCCTCTCCAGCATTTATTCTTTGTGGATTTTTTGATGATAGCCATTTTGATTGGTGTGAGGTGATATCTCATTTGCATTACTCTAATAATTAGCAATGTTGAACATCTTTTCATGTGCCTCTTGGCTATCTGTATGTCTTGTTTGGAGAAATGTTTATTTAGGTCTCCTGCCCATTTTTTGATTGGGTTGTTTGTTTTGATGATATTAAGCCTCATGAGCTGTTTGTAAATTTTGGAGACCAATCCCCTGTCAGTCACGTCATTTGCAAATATTTTCTCCCAATCTTTGGGTTGTCTTTTTATTTTGTTTTTGGTTTCCTTTGCTGTGCAAAAGCTTTTGAGTTTAATTAGGTCCCATTAGTTTATTTTTGTTTGTATTTCCATTATTCTGGGAGACAGATCGCAAAAGGTATTGCTGCGATTTATGTCAGAGAGTGTTCTGCCTATGTTTTCCTCTAGGAGTTTTATAGTGTCTGGTCTCACATTTAGGTCTTTAATCCACTTTGAGCTTATTTTTGTGTATGGTGTTAAAGAATGATATAATTTCATTTTTTTACATGTAGCTGTCCAGTCTTCCCAGACGCTGATGAAAGAAATCGAAGAAGACACAAACAGTTGGAAAGATATACCATGTTCATGGATTGGAAGAATCAATATTGTCATAATGACTGTACTACCCAAGGCAATCTACAGATTCAGTGCAATCCCTATCAAATTACCAATGGCATTTTTCACAGAACTAGAACAAAAAAATCTTAAAATTTGTATGGAGACAAAAAAGACACTGAATAGCCAAAGCAATCTTGAGAAAGAAAAACAGAGCTGGAGGAAACAGGCTCCCTGACTTCAGACTATACTACAAAGCTATAATCATCAGAACAGTATGGTACTGGCATAAAAAATAGATCAATGGAACAGGATAGAAAGCCCAGAAATAAACCCACGCAGTTATGGTCAATTAATCTACAACAAAGGAAGCAAGACTACACAATGGTGGAAAGACAAGACTGTCTTTTAACACTTATTAACGAATTATCAATCACTTTTAAAATATGTCAATACCTTGGACTAACATGGAGCTTTTCTGACTTCTCCAAATAAATGTCAAACATGTGAAGTGTGAATTTCCAACTTCTATATTTGAAAAAAATTCAGATGGTATTAGTCATCTTGGTATTATTATTAAAACTGGAATTAGAGAGAAGGAGTGGAGTTTGAGGGCTGGAATGGAAAGTGAGGTAATAATTTTTCTTTTGAAACTACTTTCTCAAATTTGACTAGAGTAATCCCAAACTATCCCCATCATGATTACAATGGAAGATGACGAATTTGCCGAATTTTGGTGCTTTGGAGCTGTTTTTATAACAGAGTGATGCAACACTCAACTTGCCAAGAACAAAACAAGAGAGTGGGAAGGGAGAAATCCCTCAGTCTCTTAATGAAGTGCTGTTAGATTTGCAAGGGAATGGCCAGTCAACACCAAGTTGTACTCTCCCCCAAACAAGTCACAACATTTCAGAAGTAATTTAGTTTCAGCAAAAATAATCATAAATTCCCTTCTTCGAAAGGCCAACCACCTCAGTCACAGGTTGGGCCATTTGATCACTGGGGAATCTGAAGATAATGCAAGCTTTGAAAATGTGAACTACACTGCTTTTGCACGCTCCCCAAACTACCACCATAATGAAATGCTCCTGGATATTTAGTGAGGAAGGCAATTCACTAGAGACGCTGATGAAATCTTCCATCTCTTTCCATAGCTTCCCACAAAGAGAGGCCCTTCACCTTGGTATTTTCAGGTATCACAGAGTTTATCTCCACATTTAAAACAAGTTATCATCAGTGTAGACTAATGGCACCCTATTCCACAGATTGAAAAGGGAATTCAAAAAAGAGGCACTATCCAAAGAGGGATGGAATTTCTTTCAAACCAAGTTCCATTTCTATGCCTATGCATCAATGTATATTTCTGGCACACTGTCTTACTACTCTACCCTAGAAGCTTGTAGCACGTGTTTTCAAATTATTCACTAGTATGCATAAATATTAATCAAATAGATTATTTCCCTTAAGATTAGACTTAATTTCAATGTGTAACATAAATCTGGGCCAGGTAAATATCCTCTGACATTTGTGGCAGATTCTGTTCCATAGGCTAAGGCTTTGGGGGCATATTCTGTGGGGGGTTAGTAGCATCTGCTAATTATCAAGAAGCAAGGGAATGTATTTTATGATGACTGTTTCCTGGAAAGATAAATAGAAACTTAATTTTTCAACATCCATTCCCTTTAAACCTTAAATTAAGAGCACTTTTACAACTGATAATCCAGCTTTACAATGATAACCTAGTGGTAGGGGAAATATATTTTTTCCAGTCACTTAAAAATAGACAATCACCTTCTGAAGAGGTCTTTTGGTGGTGGAATATATTACACATTTTTTCAATCTAACCCCAAGGCAATGTTGATTTACAGAAACTTGAAATGGCCATATCTTTTCTAACATGTTTGATTCCTAAGCAATCTAAGTACCATTTTACAGCATTTTTAGATACAAACAAAGCTGTTGGTTTTGTTACTTTCAGAATCAAATCAAATCAATGTTCTCCTATCTAAAAGTCTTAGGTCAGCATCAAATTAGCAAGAAGTTGTTTTTTGGTGGTCTCTCTCCTGGGCAAGTGTAGGAAGATAATTACGCATTTAGGATGTGGGCATCCGACCTGCAGACCTCTGGTTCAGTGCATTATTAAACTACAATCACTGGAGTCATGGGTCCTAATACCAGGACAACTTTTAACCTCCCAGATAATTCACTTTCTGAGTTATACTTTGGCAATATTCTCCTCCTGACTCAGATTAAGAGACACTGCCTATAAGCTTACAGTACCCACTATTTTATTTATTATAAGATTGTAACTGAAAACATTGTCAACTGCATGATAAATTTTTAAACCAATATTTATAAAGCATTCAGTAAGTTATCAAGCATTTTTCCCACATTACTTAAACTTCCCAAAAACACTATGAGGAAGGTGGTTTTATTCTTATTTTGCCAGTAGAAAACGAAAGCTTAGAAAAGTCCAATAACTTGTCCAAAGTGAGAAGCTAGTATATGAAAGAATCAAGATTTGAACCCATGTCTATCTGATGCCAAAAACCTATTGTCCTCATGGGGAATCTATCTCAAGTCTAGTCACCTGTGAAGCTAATTTTCCTGGGTGACAGCATGATTTTCCTTGTGAATATAGAAACCATACAATCTACGTTGGTCCCATTATTACTTTGGCCTACTAAGCTCATCTTATTATTTTTTTAAAATTATTTCATTGGGGTTCTTTTTTGGTAATTCTTAGGAAAATGTCAAGCAATAAGCAAAAGTATAAAATGGAAAGTTTTAAAAACTAACAAAATTCTACCACTCAGAAACAGTTTAATTCCTAAAAATCAGCTCCTTCTAAAGAGCAAAATAATTGATAATATGCAATGTTGGTGAGGACAGATAAAACAGACATATTTATATCCTGCTAGTGAAAGAGAAAGGGGGAAAAATCTTTCTGGAAAGCCTCTGAGAGCTAACACAAGAGTTTTCAAAATGTGTGTCCCTTTGACTTTGCAATATTACTCCCTGTCCTACACAATCAGGAAGAGGGACAGAAATTTATATTACTTTTTATAAATTATTTTATAAATTTATAAGCAAGATGTTACTTATAAAAGAATTAAAAAAGAAAAGTAGAGACAACATAAACATTCAAAATTAGAAAAGATTTTCATTGTGAAATATACAAACAATAAAATATCACACATTATTAAAAATCAAATTGCTCATGGTATAGTTTAAGTGAAAAAGCATAATTATTTTGTAATATCATTTTAATAAAATTAGTTACTGCAACAGTAAATATTTGTATATTGATATCAGTAGTAGTAATATTAATGTATCAATGCTATTATCAATATAGTAAATATGATTTGTTGATCAAATACTAATATAATATTGATATCAAGTGTTTTGATATATATGTTGATATTAATATATTGATAGTGACTATCAATTGCTATATTAATAAAATATTAATATGGTAATATTATATTCATTTTAGTTTAATAATATCTAGCAATTAATTGAGTTTTCCCCTCTATGCCAGGCCCTGTGTTAAAATATTTTAATAGATTATTCAATTTAGTCCTTATAAAAATACTATAGGTACTCTTATTCTGTCTTTATTTTAACTTTAGTAACTATTTTGAAATAACTTTGCACTTAAAGAAAACTTTCATGAATATTACAAAGAACACTTCTATACCCTTCACTTGGATTTACCAATTAACATTTTGCCATGTTTGCTTTATCTTTCTTTTTGTCTCTCTCTCAATAGGCACACATACATTTTCTGAACAACTTGAGTAAATTGCATACATCATGCCCCCTTACTCCTAAGCACTTCATTGTGTGTTTCCTTACAACAGACATTTTGTTTCATACCCACAGTATAATGATCAAGTCAGGAAATTTCACATTCATACTATACACTATATTGTCCCCATAATGTCCTACATAGCACTTTTTTTTTTTTTCAGATCCAGGATCCAATCCAGGATCACTCACTGCATTCAGATGTTTGGACCAAAGAGTTAGTCTCCTTTGATCTGAAGCGGCTCCTCAACTTTGTTTTTCATGACATGGACATGTTTTAAGTGCATGGGCCTTGTATTTTGTAGATTTCCCCACAATTTGTTTTTCTTTCATGTTTGGCAAGAATGCTATATATGTGATATTGTGTCCTCAATGCATCACATCAGGAGGTACATGACGTCCATTTATCACATAATTGGAGGTGTTAAATAAGGCTGAAACCATCAGGTAGTGTCAGCCAGATTTCTCCACTATAGTTACCTTTCTTTTTAGGGGGATTCTTTGAGAGTATGTATATATGCATCACCTCATCAAACTTTCACCTACTATTGTAATATTTATAGATATTTGTCTAAATCAGTTTTTACTATAATGGTCATAAAATAGTGAGCTACCTCCATCATTCCTGGTTTTCTCATTTAATGAAGAGATTTGCTTTTTCTTTTAATTATTTATTTGTTTATTTATTGTCTCTATGGACTCACAATCTATATTTTATTCAATGAATTATAATCCATTGCTCTCATTATTTTCTTTTTTCATAGCTCTTATGATGGTTAATTTTCATTTCAGTTTGACTCGGCCACAGGGTGCCCACATATTTGGTTAAACATTATTCTGGGTGTTTCTGGGAGGGTGTTTTTGGATGTTATTAACATTTAAATCAGTAGACTGAGTAAAGCAGATTGCCCTCCATAATGTGAGTGGGCCACCTCCCATCACTTGAAGGCCTGAATAGGATAAAAATGCTGACCCTTTCCCAGGTAAGGAGAATAGCGGCCTAACAGACTTAAACAACACATATGTATATGTATAGATATATAGACATTCCTACTGACACCTCTAATTGCAGTCCAACACCAATCACCACAGTGTTCTTCCCAGCCTTCCCCTGTTCCATACTTGTATCCTTCTTCCCCAACTGTGAGAAGTCTGGCTGCCAGCATCATCAATATATTTACTCAACTGCTCAGTCCTACCATATACAGAAAGTAATTTCAGAATTGCTAAACCCTTACAGTGCAAAAAAAAAAGTAACCTAATAAATATAGTTCAAAAATGTCTTTTGGGGCTTCCCTGGTGGTGCAGTGGTTAAGAAACCGCCTGCCAATGCAGGAGACACGGGTTCAAGCCCTAGTAGGGGAAGATCCCACATACCACGGAGAAACCAAGCCTGTGTGCCACAACTGCTGAGCCCACATGCCACAACTACTGAAGCCCACACACCTAGAGCCTGTGCCCCACAACAAGAGAAGCCACCTAAATGAGAAGCCTGCACACTGGAATGAAGAGTAGCCCCCGCTCGCCACAACTAGAGAAAGCTCACAAGCAGCAACAAAGACCCAACACAGCCAAAAATAAATAAATTAATTTATAAAAGAAAAAAAATGTCTTTTGACTAACAATAGCCAAAATACCATGTTCAAAGTTACTCGATTTAGCTTTTTTTCACCCTTCTAAGCGGTTATATTAATTATTGAAAATTGCGTTCATCTACTTCTGTTTATATTCCACTTTAAGGTTTTTTTCCCCTACATTCTTGTTGATTCAAATTTTTTGAGAGTGAAATAACATCAGCATGATGCCCCAAATCAAAACTACACAAGAGAATATACTCAAAGAAGTGTCATTCACTGTCCTGTAATGTCTACTCTGTTCCCATCCACCCCCGTAGGTAATCAGTCTCATTAGTTTCCGATTTATCCTTTTTGCAATGTATACTTTATTATTACCTACGTTTCTTACACAAAGGTAGTATACTGTATATATAGTACTCCTTTGCCTTTTGCTTCTTTCACAAGACATTACTTCATTTCTGTTTATGGAGCTATTTATCCTTTTCTCTTAAACTTGCATGGTTCCTCTTAATTTAAATGTTTCATAGTTTATTCAGTAAAAATTTCCTACATTTGAGGATTTAGCTTATTTTCAATATTTTGCAATCGTGAATAATGTTGCGATGAGTAATCTTGTGCATGTATATTTCATACTGTGAAGATACATCTTCAGAGTAAATTCTTTGCAGTAGGACTATTGGATCAAAATGTAAACATATATGTAGTCTGTTTAAGAATTGCCAAATTCCTCTCTATAAGGGTGTGCAGTATCTGAGAGTGCCTGTCTGTCCCCTACCTCACTGACAAAGTGTGTTGTCAAGCCTTAAACTTTTTGTCATTAATTTGCATTTATCTTATTGAAGATAAGAGAAATTGAATGTTTTTTCATATGTTCAGTAGCCATTTTAATCTATTTTTTGGTGAGTTATCATTCATGTCTTTTCCCATTTTTCTATCAGGTTTTTGTTATCCTCCCTCTTTAACATATGAGGCTACAGACTCAGGAAGAGAAGTAACCCAGGGCCATACATGTAGGAATCGCTGGAGTTGAAACTGGATGTTGACTATATAAGGGACAAAGTTGCACAAATTATTTTTGTTGTTGTTTTTGGATCTTTAGACTTAACTCTCCAAATTTTCTGCCACAGTAAACATACATTAATTTGACAATTAAAAGTGAAAATAAACTAAGGTTTAAATATTTTAAAAAAGAAAGAGAAGAAAAACCAGCTGCTCCTTAAGTCACAACAACTTTCAACAGTCTGCCAGGATAATCTGTACCTCCAAGGTGGGAACAGCCAGGCTTGCAGGCTGCCAGCTGCCAGAGGCTGCAGGAGTTTGCCATATTTGTGTTTATTTTAAATGAAAAGGTAAAAACATCGGGAGAAATAGGAAGAAAATATTGAGAAGGTGACATCTGAGAAGACTGAGACTGCATATTGAGGCCAAGCAGCAAATGGGGAACAAAGGCACGTCTTCTAAAATCAACAGTTTGAGATTCGTAAGAGAAACAAGAGAAAAGGAGGAGAGGCAGCTTACCAGTAAGACATAAATCTCAGAGATGGTTTCAGGGTCTCAGAGGTGACGAGGGTGAAGTGGTCAGCACAGAGAAGAATGTAAAAGTAACCCAGTCAGTCTGTTACTTCGAAGAACTGAGGAATGGAAAAGTCTGACACGGTGAGCTATAAATTGATTCTTCTGCTAAGCAGTGGTCCTCAGCCCTGACAGCAGATTAACACCACCAGAGGAACATCTAAAACATACAGAAGACTGGGCCCCATCTTCAGAAAATTAAAGAGGAATCTCAGAGATGGGCTGCTGGCATCCTGTTAAGAACCATAGGTCTAGCCAATGTATAATGCAAGAGGGAGCTTCTTGAACGTTTTCAGACTTTCTTTCAAGGTTTAGAGAAAGAGGTCAGCTCTATATTTTAATTCAACAAGTCTACTCAACAGGGCCTATAAAGAGATCATATTACCATCATCTTCTTCTTCATCGTCACCACCACCACCACCACTACCACCACACAAACATCACGGTCATCATCATCACAGCTCCCATTTAGTGAATCTCTACTGTGCCCCAGATCCTATGCCAGGTACTTTACACTCTTCACATATATTCTAATCTTCATAGCAACTCTTCAGGGAAGGTATTATCATTTTTATTTTAAAGCTGATGAAACTAAAGTTCAGAGAGATTGAAAGATTTACTCAAGTCAGGTCTTGGCATATTTTCCATTCCATTCAGTATTGTGATTGCACCATGTTGCTCCATGTTTGTCAACTTCACCAACTATACTTACTTTATAATACAATTCCATTCCTAGATAGACTCCCAAGAGAACTGAGGGCCTGTATCTAAAAAAACATTTGTGCAAGATTGTTCATAGCAACCAGAGCAATTCTATCCATAATAGCCCCAAAGTAGAAACAACACAAAAGTCCATTAGCAGAAGAAAGGATAAACAAATTGTGGGATATCCACACCCTGAAAAACTACTCAGCTATTAAAAGGAACAAACTTCCAAACTGATATACACAACAACATGGACAAATTTCAAAGACATTTCAAAGAAAATAAGACAGATACAAAAGAACACATATTGTGTGATTCCATTTATATGAATTTTGAAAGACAAAATTAATTCATGGTGCCAGAAATCGAAGAGTGGTTACACTTGGGGGGGAGGGGTTTATGTGGTCACCTAGGTGTGTACATATGTAAAAGTTCATTGTTAGGCATTTGAGATCTGTGCATTTTATTGTATGTAAAAGAGACCTCAATCAAGTACTGGAATTACAAAAATAAATAAAAGGAAACTCACTCAAGGCACAAAGCTAGCAGTTGAGCCAACACAAGAGAACCCAGGCTTGTCTGAGACAAAGCCTAAGATCTATAAATAGGACCACTTTCCTTCTAGCTGTGTATTAACTGCTTCCATTCAAGTCTCACAGTTATTCAAAAGAACTCATAATAGCCCAAATGCCTAATCTTAGGAGAATGATTAAGTAAATTATGGTATGCCCACATAATGAAATATAATTCAGCCACTAAATGATGATTATGAAGATTTTAAAGCAATAAAAACAAATGCTTATGATATAATATATGTGAAATAAAGCAGAAGATTGAATTATATCTATCTAAATGATTATAATTATGTAAGCATTAGGAATGTCAATAAGTAAGAGCTAGATGGGAGCGTTAAAAACTCTTAATCTGTTGTAATTGAGAGACTGTGGCTGATTTTTGGGTATTCGATTATCGTTATTGTTACAGTATTGTCTTGACAATGAATTATATAGGACACAATATATATAAAATCTTTAAAATCATTATGTAACATATTTCCAATTAAATGAATCTAACAGTTTCTATCTAGAATCCACCCTATTATTATGATCCAGAATTATGCTGGAGGGTGAGTGGGGCTGTTAAATTAGTCTGATTCTTCCAGTAACTGAAGTTTCTTGGGTGGGACCAGTTTTAGAGCCAGTCCTCTCCAATTTGGAAATTAATGATGACGTAACATGTAACTGAAAAGTAAAAACAAAGAAATAAGAATAAAATATTTTAAAGGGTCTATTTGAAAAGCCAACTCTAGTATATTAAAGAATATGAATATGAACTTTTGATAAGGAATACCAGTATGAGTCATTATTTGTTGCTTGCAGCTGTGGTCTGTTAGAGGACAATGCCCATTCCAGTTTGTTTTGTACAAGCTCAATTTTTTATTTGTGTGTTATTCAAGAGAAGCACAATATGTCTGTATTGTTAGTTTAAAACAATGGCATACACTTTTGGTTAAATATGGCAGATTGGAACACATACATTTTTCTTTGCTTCTTTCCCAAATCCTACAAAAATGTCAATAAAAGTATAAAGTGGCACAAGTCCACTCAGCCAAACAGAATAGTAAGATGACAGCAGATGAGTCTATCACCTGATGAATGGATAAACAAAATGTGCCACAGCCATACAATTGAATAGTATTCAGCCATAAAAATAAGAAATGCTAATCCATGCTACAACATGGGTGACCCTTGAAAACTTAACACTAAGCAAGAGAAGCCAGTCACAGAAGTCACATATTTTATGATTCCATTTATATGAAATATCTAAAAAGGTACATCCATAGTGACCAAAAGCAGATTAGTGGTTGCCAGGGGCTGGGGAAGTTATGGGGGAAATGGGGAATGACTGCTTAACGGGTATGGAGTTTCTTTGGGGGATGATAAAAATATTTTGAACTAGATGGAGGTGGTGGTCACACAACATTGTGAATGTACAAAATACGAATGAATTATATACTTTTAAATGGTTACTTTGATGTTATGTGAATTTTATCTCACTTTTTTAAAGATGACACCAGATGAGAGACGAATACAAAATCTAGAAGATGGCAAATAAATGGACAAATGACAACTGACTTACAGAGTAAATGAAAACTTACATGTGCGATGTAGGAGGTTTCTTCTCTGGGGAAAATTAACAGCTGAGTAAAAAATAACTACCCATGAAGTCTTAGCACCTTCTTATCTGTCAAGAAACCATAGACAGAAATGACCTTTAGATGCCTCACTCTTAAATATGAATGAAATTGACAGCCCAAAATCCACAAGACATTTGAGGAAATATTACACCCATGAAATAAGAACACAATGCCATATTTTAAAGAGTATTAAGAAAGCAAGAAGTAATACTGTAAACTAAATATATGACAGGAGAAATTAAAATTTCAAAAGAAGGTTTCGAAAATATAATTGAGAATAAGAAAGACAGAAGGTAGAACACAAAGACAGATGAGGAAAATAGGAGAGAGAAGGTAAGTAAAGAATCAATCCAACTAGTTAGCATTCAGAAAAAGAATAAAGATAGAGGTGCGTGGGGGTAGACTGAATAAAGACCCACAAAGACATCCAGGTCCTCATTCCTGGAACCTGTGAATGTTGCCTTATATGGGAACAGAGACTTTGCAAGTGTGATTAAATTCAGAATTTTGAAAAAGAGAGATTATCCAGGTGGGTCCTAAATGCAATCACGAAAGCTCTTATAAGAGGGAGGCAAAGGAAGAATAGACACAGAAGAGGAGCAGGTGACATGACCACAGAGGCAGACACTGGAATCATGTGGCCACAAACCAAGGGATACCTCTTTCCCCTTTGGAGTTGGGGATGTATGGGATGATTTTTGTTTTTTGTTTGGGGGATTTTCTTGGTTTGTTTTGTTTGCATGTTTCTTTCTTTTTTTTTTTTCTTTTTTCTTTTAATGCCATCAGTAGAAGAATCCCTGAAAAAGTTTAATACAATTTTTGTGGGTTCATCAGAGCCCTGCTGACTTGCTAAGCTTTTACCTACCTTTTATATCATCCTCTCACTCAGTTTTGCACTAACTCTTTTCTACACTACAAATCTGTTACAACACCTACGATTTGCTAGATAGCTTCTAGTGTTACAGAGGGTATAGCAGTGCAGCCTCCAAAATTGCTCAATACACTTAGAGATCTCTAACTTAATGATAATCCTAATTATTTTCTACTTACTGAGTTAGCACTGGCAAGCATTATCTACATGTTTTAATAATTTTTACCAGAAAACACCTATAATAAAACTAGGAACCAGTCAATATTTTTCACTCAATACAAATGAAATTATTCTTCTCGTGGTTAAGTTAGTAACAATTGCCTATATCAACAAGTATAAAGAAATTGGAGCAAAATTAACCTGTTCAGTCAGTTAGAGCCAGTTCTGCACACAAACAAACTGAAAGAATCATTAGTGGCGCTTATTAAATATGTAGTTCGTGAATTATAGACTCTAAAAATTTCTTTCTGATGGAGACAACAAAAACTTGTAAGCATGTAGCCAAGTATTGTAATTCAATCTCTATATATCATAAACCCGAGTCATGTATGTAATTACACAGAAGGAATTACACAGACAGTAGCAAAGACTTTTTACCCATGATAATGGATGTGATCTTAGCTTACAATCCTTTTCATGACATGCAGGGTCTCATTGCTTCCAGGAGCTTGTACCCTCCTGTTTTATCATTCAGTGAGAAAATCTAAAACAAAACAAAACAAAACAAAACACTAAGATATACCAACTGAACACCTGAATGAGAGATATCCAGAGTCTCTCCCATCCCATACAATTTCCCGTAGTAATTGGAGTTTGCGGGCACTCAGAACTGCTAGCATTTGATGGAATATGGGCGGATAATTTTCATTGCAAAACAGAGTCTGCAAACTGAGTTAGAAAACATATGAAAAAGGAAATGGAGACTTGCCAGAAATCCCCATTTCACTCAATATGTATTTCTATTTGTAAATATGCACGTCCACCTTCTTCCAGGAAGAAATGAATGAATCCTTGACATTTCTCCATCTGTACCGAGCAATTTGTTCTTAGTTCTTTGTACAACCTGCAAATATTTACTTTTCTCCCTAACCCAGGGAAATGCAACAATATCTAAATCTTCAAGAAGTTTAATATTTCGGAAGAAAGGGTTTTGCCTTTCTAAATAAAAAAATGCAGAGAATGAAAAAGTTTGGAGAGGTGGGGAGTATTGGAGATGTTGGCTGCTATAGTGGAAAGAAAAAAACTTTGAAGAGATCAGGAAAGTAATAAGAGCCATTATTAAGATGTGTACAAGATCCTTATAAATCTAATGTGTAGGATCTATTTCCAAATAAAATATACTGTAGATTCTATACATGATTAGATCATAACTGTATTGTGTTTCCCAAGAAAAGCTTTTAAAACAATGATCCCTGTCAACTAAAATAACATGACTTTAATTTCCCTATAATTGCTAATTTTGGACTAATATTTTATTATGCTTATTTTGTTTAGTCTTTCCTTAAAATCACATATTCATATGGCTTTCTCACCAATTAAATTATATAAGTCTTGAGATCAGAGGCTACATTATTCTTTCTATATTTACCATAGTCTCTGGAACAATGCCATTCATACTGCATGTACTTAATAAATAGTATTAAATAAATTTTGTAGACATAGTTGATCTTAAGTAATCAACAGCAAAACCAAATCAGGACTTTCTGAATGCCTCCAATATATTAGAATATACTTCTGAGTGTGTGTGTGTATGTGTGTGTGTGTGTGTGTGTGTGTGTTTGTGTGCATATATGTATATACTTTTGTGAACATTATAACATCTTTGACAAAGGTCCTTTGTTTTTTCAACTTTAAGACGAGGAAAGTAATTATAATAGTAGTTATAATATAGAATAGTTGTGAGAGCAAACCAGATAATGAGTGTAAAAATGATCAGGAAAAAAGTCACAATACCATATAAATGTAATAATTGTATTTAAAAGATACTGTTAATGATGGACAATATTCATTAATGAAAGGTTTTATAAAAATATTATCTCTAATTTCACGTATCTTCATCTGTCACCTGTTATACTTTTTCAAACCCTAAAGTCTATAGTATTTTTCCCATCTAATAATGAACTTTATAGAAGGAAAAACAAAAAACGGTCCCTGGGAATTAGTAAAAATTCCTGAGAGATCTTCAGACTTCCAAAGGCTGTGGAAATGCTGGTGTCCAAACCTGTATTTTGAAGGAGTGAAAGGGAACCAAGTAGTAACTGGTAGTAACTGGATTATAGGTGGAGTAGAGAGAAAATTACACTAAGGTGTGATGAAATAAAATTATTTTAAAGCAAGACAAGAACAATTTTAAACATGAAATCCTCTCTCTGCCCATTTGAGCCACTATCCCTTCCCCTTTAGTGTGCAGTGTGCATCTGATTATACATTCATTAGATCTCCTTAGGAGACACAGGGATGTCTACTCGCCAAAAACAAAAGCAGTTTCCTCCTGACACCAGCAAGGTAGCTCCTTAAGAGAAAACATTCCTGTCTCAATCCTGTAAGGGGTCACAATAACCCACTACTTGCCTTGTTGGACTATGCAAACTGTCAATATGTTACTCTGGTATATAACCCTTTGTCTCCAAAACTCATAGAACTGTGCCTTGACCTCAAACAGGAAGAACAGTCCTCAGAGTTTTCTGAAAGACCATCTCCTGGATCATAATCCTCCGGTTGGCTCAAATAAAACTTTCCATTTCTTTCTTAGGTTGACTATAATTAATTTTTTTTGTTTTCAGGTGTATACATATAAATTTACAGTATGCTGAGGAAAATAGGAAGGACCAGGGGAGGGTGGAGATATCCAGCAGCCATGAGCTGGTGGTGGGATGCGCTAGGCTGGATGATGGCAGAGGGGCTGGCCTCTCATTTGTCCTCAGGAGCACTCTGCGACTGTCCCATAGCCTTCTGATGGGGGCCTGGAACCTCAGACTGGAGCACGCATTCTCTGTGCCCCATCACCTGAGACAGCAATGCACGTCAGATGATGAAGAACGTTGGCTGGTTTCTTCTGCCTTTTAGTGAGTCCTGGGGCTTTTGTTTTGTGTGGGGTCAGGGTCTTCCTTCTGTCTTGCTACTGAATTCAGTGGCATTCCATGTTTGAAAAAGACCATGACACCAGTCAGGGAGAGGAACTCTACCCATCTCACAGAAGAGACTGCCTCTTGTTTCTTTTTCTCTTCCTTCATGTTTTTCTAAATCAATCATTGAAACAGAACGACATCAGGAATGGGAACTCCAGGGAAAGATGAGGACATCTAGTCAAGGAGAATAGCTGGGAAAAGGCAACGGCGACCAGGGCTTCTTTCCAAAGCTCACAGACCATCCACCTTCATGTGGCACAGGGCTCCAGAGTAACCCCAAACACTGTGATTCAGGGGCCATTGAATGGCTTATTAGGAGAGTTCAGAACACCTGAGGTGAACGGGTCCTCAAAATGACTCATCAGCCATCTTCTCATCTTAGGTGTCTATGAGCCAAGCCTCTCCATTTTGTTAGAGCTGATCTGTGAGCAATGCTGAGCCCCTGAGATCAGATACTACTCCACCTGTGTTAAGGGAGCAGAATCCTATAGAAAGGAGCATACATGTTCCTGAAGACCTGAGATTCTATCTTTCTCTTGTAGAGGACCACTGTCTGAAATACCAATCAGGACCACGTGGAGAAAACCCTTATTCATTTGAATTTTCCAGGAAGGTCAGTAGAAAATATTTTTATCCACTTTAACAAAGAATAGCATGGAAAGAGTCACAATTAAATCAATGTAGAAAGTCACATAATTCATTAATGACCATCACATCATTCATTCCATAATGAATGTCTTCTACCTGCTTAGAAAGAGGAGAGTGAATAATGAGTCCCAGCCTCCCATTTTGTCTTTCAGCATCAATGTAGAGGCAGGAAGAACAAAATGGGAACTTTAAAAGGTAAGGTTCTACTATTCAACCCCTGTCTCTAACAGGGTTATCTTTCATCTCTCCTTTCCATGAGGTCCCAGGGTCACCATGGCTGAAGACGTCAATTCCTAGAGCTGGTCGTTAAAAAGCAGAGCCCTTCAAAGAGAGCCACGTAGGAAGGAAAGCACAACCTGACACCCGGGTCCTGCCAGAATTTCCATCAAAGAGTAAATTTTAAAATAGCACGAGGCATTTGTTTCACAGGTTTCATCCTTAGATGAAAGAGAAGGGACAAGAAGACCTACAGCTCAGAGACTAAACAACGGCCATCTCTGTGCCCAGCCCAGGCCCACTAGATATTGGAGTTGCCTCTGTAGGCAAAGGGAATATTGAAACTCACAAAACAAGTCCATCTATGGCCAGATCCTAAGGAAGAAAGTGGCACTTGTGTGTGTGTGTGAAGATAATGCAAGGAAAGAGAGTTCTTCCTTGAGTGAACTGGAGCACCCGGCAGAGCCAAATATACAAATTCCTGCAATGACAGGGCTCCTTCCTTCCCTGAGCAAAGGTAGGGTTGAGGGCCACATCCTGCAACCTAAGGGTCTGAGTGCACTAAGCATAATGCTGATCACAGAGAGAGGCAGAAAACCACACAGCATGAGCATCTATGTTTGAAACAACCCTCTTCCATGCTCCCTGGGAGCCTATGTCCCCAGCTAAGCCTTGACAGCCTAGACCAGGGATGCCCAGGCCATAATGCCACACTCACCAGAGCCCCAGACTCTGTCTCTTGGGTGAGTCAGCAAATTCTCCTCCAATCCCTACCTGTAGCAGAAGTTTCTTCAAAGAAATGCAATTAGAGAAAATGAATTTGTTCTCACATTACCACATCTTCTGTAGAGAAAGGTCTCTGTTTCTCCTAACCAGCAATATCTATTCCCAAACCTACTTGTTTTTTCCAAATGAAAAGTGGTGTCCTCTGTGGCGTGTTTTGGGGAAAGTTTAGGGAATCCTAGGAACAGGCTTAGAGAAAAACAAAGGCTCTTGCTTCAACTGTTACTGAGAGCCCACTTTGGCTTCTCAAAGGTGACCAAGTTCAGGAAGGGAGTTTGAATGCAGCATTGCACACACACCACCATCCTGGCTTCCTTCCTTTGTACCCGTGAAGATATCCCATTTTCAAAATTTGTAATTATAATACTGCTATTAAAAACCATACATATGCACAAACACCCTACTTTACAAACATTCAGAGGTTTAAGCAATGAGAAAATGCACTAAAGACCAAGCCCCAAGACCTGAAACAATCAGTCGTTCCTCTGTTCCCTCGTTGTCTTGAACATTACACAGCTATGGGGTGGAGAGGGTGGGTTACACAGGGATCAAAGGACCAAGGATTACCCACTCAGCCTCCAGGAAACCTCACATACCCTAAAAATGGACTGGAAGTTTGGGAGTTGTGAGGCCCTGAGTTCAGAAGGGTAAGGAGAAATCCCAGTGACTGAGTCATCTGGTGGAGAATAGCTTCCACCTGCTCCCAGGAACCCCTTCCGTTCCTGATGGAGGCTGGGGAAATTAGCACTGCTCCCCAGTTCTTAGTTTAGCCTTAATGAAAGGGTATAGCTGATGCCACCTCACCTGTCCTTCAGCTTCTGGGGATTTCAGCTCAAAGGAAACACACTCAAAGTGAATTGCAAAGGGGGGAAAATGCAAGAAATAGAAAACCCAGAGAGATGTCCAACAACAATAAGTAGAGGAGACAGAGGGAAGAAAACACTAAAAAAAAAAGGATTTTTTTCCCCAAGTCCACGTACAAAATAATGACAAATCTTCTGAAAAGGGGCAGAGAAGTTGACACCCAATGTTGTAGAGGTGAGGAAGGAGGAAAAACAGTGAAACTATCCAGAGTGAGATAGTGAGATGTCTTCTGACCACGAATCGCTGAGGTAACAAGCCAACAGCTAATGTAATAGCAAAAGCAGTTTCCAAAGAAAGACTGACTAATAAATTAAAGAAAGGGACTGGAAAAAGTAAATGAAATATAATTACCTGTGCTCCTCCTCTTCCTTGTTGTACCATTTCTTCTAGTTTAGGGAGCTACACAAGAACTGCTATTTTAATAAAGTTCGCCTGAGTTTCCTGCCAATTAAAGCCTTGTGACCTTCACCAGAACTTAAAATATTCTCCAAAACATTTGATCTTTATAAGGGTTTCAAATGGATTATAAAGCAAATCATGTGTTCCATTTCATACTCAATCACAACTCACACGGGCCTTTTAACAGGCATTAAATCATAGTATCAATATTTTGGGAACTTCTGATTGGAAACAGTCATTTTGACATCTTGCCTGGGGCCAGGACAGGGTACCCACACCCTGTATAGTCTGGCTACTTGCTCCTTTTAACTGCTTCAGAGGATGTGATTTCTTTATTCTCCACCTGGAGATACAGCATTTCCCCTATTAGGATCCACTGCCAGAAGATTCTCTGTAATGCTTGTCTTCTGCTCTTAATATTCTAATGTTTCTCATTAGTGAGTTTCTCTACCACCCTCAGAGAAGGAGTTCCCCCACCAGGAAAGAAGGAAGCTGTGAATAATGGCGATGGAGATTTTGGAAAGAACATAGAAACTGGGGGCCAAAATATGTCTGCAAATAAGTGGGTTGGGTTTCCTTCTTGTTCTCTAGAAGCCCAGCATTCACCCCCCTTCCACCCCAGGATTTCTCATCTCACTCTGTTTTGCATTGTTCTGTTTATTCCTATTTCTCCCATCCAAGTGCAAGTACCCAGTGTCCACAGTAAATACGTATTACACGTGTACTGATGTGCCTGATGAAGAGAACTTAAATTCCTTTATTATGGCAGGGAAATGACTGGGTTTTGCTGGGTAGTTTTGGTTTCCAGAGATGGCAAGGATAACTCATTTCGGAGTAGAGATCCTTTTATCAGGGCCAGATACCAGAATGATCCATTGGTCACAGTGTTCTGGCTGGCAACATGGAAGCAGCCTTTAGGAGTGAAGCAGACCTCCAGCTCTGTCTCTTCAGACAGAGGGACCAGGATGCTCTCCTCAATTTACCGATGCCCCAGCCTTGCCTCCTGCGCTAGTGGGAAAACAGAAACCAACAGACAAGCCTTCCAACAATGCTTTCACCACCAAATCCCTGGCTCGTTCAAGGCTGTGGCTTCCCTTTGTTAATTGCTTCCTGTTAAGAGAGACTATCAAAGGCCACTTAGCACTGTGGGCCAGGATCCCACCCCTTCTCTCCCTCTCAAGAACTTCACTTTTTCACTTTGCTGCTCCCCATCCAGCAGTATCCTCCTCTTTCCTTTCTGTAGGATCATTCCCATAGCATCCTCCATGCTCTAGTGCAGTAGTCCCCAACTTTTTGGCACCAGGGACCAGTCTCGTGGAAGACAATTTTTCCATGGACCAGGGTGGAGGGATAGTTCAGGCGATAATGCGAGCGTGGGGGGCGGCAGATGAAGCTTCACTCGCTGGCCCACCACTCACCTCCTGCTGTGCGGCCCAGTTCCTAACAGGCCACAGATCGGCACCAGTCCGCGGCCTGGGGACTGGGGACCCCTTCTCTAGTGAGTTCAAACAAACTGCCCTTGACCTCACAGTCCCCTAAGTACATCAGCTGTTCTCCTTCACAGCCGAGGCTCTCAGAAATGTTGCCTACAAACCTTCTCTGCACTTCCTTACCTCAACTCACTCTTCAGCCCTCTCTAAGATACTAGAAGTCACCAAAGCCCTCCATTCTGTCTAGTCCAATGAACAACTGTCTTCTTAAAAAGTCACACTCTCCTTCACTTTCTCCCACTTTCTTCTGTTCTCCTCCTACCTCTGTGTTTGTTTCTCATTCTGCTGTGCTGGTCCCCCCTCCTCTACCCTAACCGTATAACAGCTGGAATGGTTCAGGGCTCAGCCCTGTGCCCCCTTCTCCTCTTGCACCATCCTCTGTGCGTAGGTGATTCCAACCAGTCTCTTGACTTTAAATAAATATACTGATGACTCCTAAATTTCTATCTCTAGTCCTGATTCTCTGGACTCCAGAGTCATTCACAACTGATCATTTAACATTTCCACTGGCATAAGAGAGATCTCAAACTTGAGATCTACAAAACAGAACTCCTGATTCTCCAATTCTTCCCCCAACACTCACCTAAGCAAGTCACTCCCCAGTCTTTTCTGTCTCAGCAAATTCTCCCCGATCTTCCCAGTTTCTCAAGCCTGAAAACTGGCTTTCCCATCTTCCCATATCTAACTCAACACCATACCACATTGATTCAGTATCCAAAACATATTTCAAATCTGTCCAATTCTTTCCATCTTACAGCCTGCAAATAATCTTCCTGCATTCACTCCTGTCTCCTCCAATCCACCTTCCACACATCTGCCAGGTTAGTCTTTTTAAAAAATTATCTGGGGCTTCCCTGGTGGCGCAGTGGTTGCGCATCCGCCTGCCGATGCAGGGGAGCCGGGTTCGCGCCCCGGTCCGGGAGGACCCCGCATGCCGCGGAGCGGCTGGGCCCGTGAGCCATGGCCGCTGGGCCTGCGCGTCCGGAGCCTGTGCTCCGCAACCAAGCCTGAAAACTGGCTTTCCCATCTTCCCATATCTAACTCAACACCATACCACATTGATTCAGTATCCAAAACATATTTCAAATCTGTCCAATTCTTTCCATCTTACAGCCTGCAAATAATCTTCCTGCATTCACTCCTGTCTCCTCCAATCCACCTTCCACACATCTGCCAGGTTAGTCTTTTTAAAAAATTATCTGACTTTGACAGTCCCCTGCTTCCCCTTGTATTCTACATAGAATATAAATTCCTTAACATAGCCGAAAGGCCTTCGTGATGTGGCCCCATTTACCCTTCCCATGACTCCTGCAGTCCAGCCCCACTGGTGAGCTGGAGCCTATGGACTGACTGCTCACTGACGGGAGCGCACTCCCGTTGAGCATGCCTCCCTGCAACGCATGTCAGGAAAGCTAAGAACTACAGTTCCTGGATCCCCCTTGCTGCTAGAAACCAGCATGTAATTTCATTCTGCCAGTCACAAGCACTTGTGTGAGACTTGACTTGAGGGCCCAGTTAAGCAGGGGAGAGGCAGAGGATGAGGCATCCCTTTTGCTGGTACAAACTGGGCCAGAATCAGCACAGTTCTGCAGTCACTGGCTTCCAGATTTTATTTGCTGCTACAGCAGCAGTTCTCCTAATCACAGAAGTAACAATGTGGTTCTGGGGGTAAGAGGTTGTCTCTGCAAGCTTGGCCTGGACTCTAAGCCCAGGAGCTTCCCTTTCAGCTCCTTCAGTGATTTTGTAAACCACTGAGTACCTGGTAAATCCCTCCTTCCTCAAACTAGCTAAGGTGGTTTCTGTTGTCTGCAACTGAGCCCTAACAAATGGACTGGCCAACTTTTCATTATTTAGCTGAACCAAGATCATGGCTTAGAATGTGAGCTTGTCATCACCCTGGTTCCAGGACTTACATACTATATGACCTTGGATAAGTTACTTCATCTCTTTAGTTTTCTCATTTTTTCTCATTTGTAGAACAGGAATAAAAATAGCATCTACCGCAGAGGGCATGTGAGGTTGAAATGAGATAATACTGGTAAAGCACTTGGTATAGTAGCTGGCACACAAATAAGAGTTCTCTAAACGTTAGCTTTTATAATTACTATAATTAAGTATTATTATTATTTCCTTACACTGGGCCTTCAAATTTGCCCTTTCTTATGCCTGGATTATGTTGCTTGCTCTGCATTCAGTTGACTTCTACTCAACCTTCAAGTTTCAGCTTATACATCACTCATTCAAAAGTTACTTCCTGACCAATTTTAATTATGCCTATTCTCCTGGTTTTCTCTCAAAAAAATGGAATTTTTCCCTCTTGGAGAAGTCATCAAAATTTTCATATATATATATGCAAATTTATGGATTTAATCCTAACCCCCCCCATAGAGCTACAAGTTCCAGGAAAGCAGGACTGCCCCATCACATAGCAGGCAACCAGCATTTTGCTTGACACACAAATGAGCTCAATAACTTTTTCTCAAATGTGAACAGTGACCTATTCATCTGGTGGCAAATATCACAGAAGTTGCTGAACATGTGTAGAGTTGTGTCACCAACAGATTCTAAGGGAGGGAGCCCAGGCCTGCTTTGGCATAAAACAGCTCACTTCATGAGTTTGGGAGATCATATGTAAGTTTTCTTTATAATATTAAGTTATATATTGACAGCACTCTACAGTTTTCCAAGCCCTTTTAAATGTATCAATTCTTTTAATCTTCACAACAAACCAGTTATCTTTTTATCCCATTTACAGAAAAGGAAATGCTGTCCTCAAAGTGTCTACAACATCACACAGACAGGAAGAAACATGTTTCATGAATCACTGACTGGTAGACATGAGTTCCAACCCTGGCTTTGCCACTTTTTTGCTGTGCGGACTTGAATAAATTGCTCAATCTCTCTGAGATGACTTCCTCTTCTGTGAAAAGGTAATAATAGTACGTGTGTTGTTGGGAAGATTACACATATAACAGCTGAGATGGGCACTGCGTAAGTAACAGATAACCCAGATGTTATTACCAGCAGCAGTATCATTGTTAAATCACTCAGCTTTACTGAGTAAGGTGGTGAATCAGCCTTCTCCCTCAGATCCTTGGATTCTTGACCAATGAAATCCTAGAATTACATGTGAATCAAAGCTGCAGCATGAATTCCATCTTCCATTGTATTAACTGAGGGATTTAATAGCCCATATATCAGCCACAGATGGACAAATTACCATTCATACGAGCTTGCTCCATCTCTGCAATCAGATTGTAACTCCTTGATCACAGAGAATAGAGCTTCCTTTTTCTAGAGTGCTTTGGACATAAGTTTTGATTATTTATAAGTGGATGAATAAGAAGCAAAAATAAAAAATAAAAAGCTATGGACAGAAAGTCCAAAGTGTTTCACGAAACTGAAACTGATATTTCAGAACAAATTCTGCAAAGTAGATGATCCAGATCAGAGCCAAAGGTTCCAGGCCCTACTCTCAGAACATTTTTAAACCTTAGGCCAGAAAAACCAAACAGTCCTGCATCCTATTTCTGGGAGGAAATCAACTCTGATGAGCAGACTGTTAGGCAGAGCGCCACAAACATCAGTCATGGTATTTGCTGTTGTTCCAACTGACCTGGTTAGGCCATCATGGAGCAGGTATGACTCTGTCACAGGGAATCAAAGAAGTGAGGACAGATGGTAATAATTAGGAGGCCAGGTGACAGGGGTGAGTACTGACGTTTATGTTTCCAGCATCCTTTAGATGCTATATGCTAAAACCACAACTAAATTGCATACAACCAATGCTTTTCAAAGGGATTATGAGGGTTCCCAGTTCTTCCTCAGGGCTATGACCTCAACATCTTGAATACCCATATTAAAAAGGATCCCTGGTTTTAATCCTTTGAGAATGACCACATCATTTCCTGTTTGCAACACAACTGAGCACAGTGAATGAGATTCAGACTTCTGGCTCCTGCAGGACAGCAGATCTCAGGTCTTGACTGACCCTCTCATTGAGGTCCCTGGCCACTGTGTTTCCCCACTGACAAGGGAAAACCCCTTCCTTGCAGTAGAAATGCTGCTCAGATATGGTGAGGCACTAAAAAGCAGTGAATGTGTGCCCAAACCATAAATGACAAGAAGCCAAGCTTATTAGTAAGTCTCTGTGGCATTGCTTTAGAACTTCATGTCTTAATCATAAAAGTAACAGCTGCTATGCCAGGAAAACAGCTAATATGTCTTGAAACAATACAGCCAATATTTATTTAACACTTAAATTTTGCCAAGCACTCTGCTAGATTTTGGAGAAATTAGCTCCTCAGTCTTCACCACAGCCAGGTGAAGTAGGTACCATAATTATGCCCATTTCACAGATGATAAAGAGAGGCTCAGAGAAGTTAAGTAACTTCTATGTGGTCACACAGCAAGTTAGCAGCAAAAAGAACACTCAAACTCAGTTCAACTTGACCTGAAAACCATGCTTAGTGTAGCGCTATACAAGGTTCTTTCACTCCCCTGGGCCAGCTGTCCCTAAAGTCAGCTCTAAGGGGATCACAATGCTCTTGTCCTTTCATCCTTCAGGTGTCAACTTAGAAGTCCCCTCCTCCAGGAGTCCCCCTTGATTCCCTACTTGCTTTAGGTTTCCTCATGTACTCCTATAGTGTAACTGAGCAGGACCATATGGGGCCTTTCCAGGACAGATCCCCTCGCCCATACCCTCTGCTGTAGCTCCTCTCTGAAGTACCTAGATAATAGTATCTGATGCACATTTCCTGAGTTGTTTTACAGTTGCTAAAACCACCACCCAATGGAAGAAATTAACTACTTGATGACCATGAACATGTAGCCCCCAGACCCAAGGATTGATGTTAACCCTATGACACCACCCTGTTACCTCACCATCAACCAATCAGAGAACTGTGCACAAGTTGATGACTTACCCTGGGACTCCCCTCTCTCACCTTCCCTTTAAAAATGCTTTCCTGAAACCCATCAGGGAGTTTGAGTGCTCTGAGCACTAGCTTCCCTGGACTCCTTGCTTGGTGCCTGCAATAAACGCTGCACTTTCCTTCACCACAACCTGGTGTCAGTAGATTGGCTTTACTGCACATGGGGGAGCGAACCCAAGTTTGGTTCAGTAACAATAGCACTCAATACCTCTTCCTCACAGCACCTCTTGTAACATCTGATCTCTCCCACTAGACTGCGGGCTTGGGGAGGGCACGGGCCAGGTCTGTCCTGTTCATGGTTAGAACCCCAGTGGGTAAGAGAGTGTCTTGCACCTCATAGGCACCCAAAAGATATTTGTGGGATTTATGGATTCATGAATAAAGATGACACTCCACAGTGTCACAGTTCTTTTTATAAGGTGAGAGCAGGGCCTCTCACTGCTTCTCTACAGAATTTCCTCTGTCCTGGGAATCAGGAAAGCATGTGAACCTGGGGGCATGCTTTTTGAAAATGCTGTAAATCCCCTAACAATGCTGATCCTTCAGTTTTAAAGGAGCTCAAATTTCTTTGTGGTATGTGAAAGCCAGTTATGTCAAACATACCACAAGGCAATTATTTTTTAGCTCTCTTGTAGTGGCCACAGAGGGAAAGGAAGTTTGCTGTGCTAACACACATTCATAAAGGTAAATCTTTAGGATATTAAGTCATGTTACTGTCAAAAACAATCATTGCTTTAAATGACAGCACTTGGGAAAAGCATGGTCTTGCCTCTTTACCGCTAAGCAGAACCAGCTCCAGGATGTGTGGAATGCAGTTATAAAATGAAAATGTGGGTCCCCTTATTCAAAAATTATTAATAATTCCAAGACAGTGACAACAGGGCATCAGACTAAGTCCAGGTTTCTGGGCAAATTCACAGGACTTCCACCCACAATGTCAATCCTGTGACTGACATCTTCAGAATTCTTTCTAAGTTCTTCACTTCTTATTTATTTCATTGCATTCTCATTAATGCATGAGGTAGATACTTATAAAAACTAGACATTTAGGCATCAAACAAGGAAAGGTTTTGCTCTAAGTGAATGGTGGAAAGGGACTGACAAAAGGACCAGAAGAAGAGAGAGAGAAGATGGAGAAGAGGAGCCAGAGGTACCTGTGCCACTCTGACCAATCCCCAAGGGGGGCGGGGGTGCAATATAGAGGCAGAGGTCCAAACTATTATGTATAAAATGAACTACAAGGATATATTGTACAGCACAGAGAATGTAGCCAATATTTTATAATAACTATAAATGGAGTATATAACCTTTCAAAATTGTGAATCACTATATTGTATACTTGCAACTTATATAATATTGTACCTCAACTACAATTCAATTTTAAATATATTAAAAAATAAAAATAAATAAAACTCAGCTGGACCTTTTTTTTTTTTTTTTTTTTTTGCCGTACGCGGGCCTCTCACTGTTGTGGCCTCTCCCGTTGCAGAGCACAGGCTCCAGACGCGCAGGCTCAGCGGCCATGGCTCACGGGCCCAGCTGCTCTGCGGCATATGGGATCCTCCCGGACCGGGGCACGAACCCGCGTCCCCTGCATCGGCAGGCAGACTCTCAACCACTGTGCCACCAGGGAAGCGCTGTACCTTTCTTTTTTTGCCCTTTGATAGGGAAAGAGGGATTGAGGTAGAGTAAATGGTTTCAGATAGTGTAACCCAAGGAACGAATTATCAGCCCAGCACGGAGGATTATAAATATTATTAATCTCCTCTCTCTGTTTCTCATGAAGCAAGACTATTGAAAGTCACAGATACGCTTCCCAGTAGTTGTACCAGTAGTTTTTTCAGCCTATGATCTGACTAAACTTCAATACCTAACAGCAGTCTCCAGCCACCCTAGGACTTGGTGTGGGCGCTTGAGGATCAGATGAGTAGAAAATGAAGAAAACCAAAAGCTATTTCTCTCTGACCACCATTTCACTCTTCTTACAGCTGCATAAGCTCTTTCTCCTCCAACGAGGCCATAAACTGTAGGTCTGAGCAGGGCCGGGGAGAGAATTCATCCTTTCCAGGGCACTGCACTTTTACTTAAAAGCTCTAGATTTGGCAGAAGAAGCCTTTAAGTACTTGAAAAAAAAAAAGAAAGGAAATATTTCAAAACAAGGCTCAGTCTCATTTGTGATGAGATTTACATAGACTCATAAAGTTTAACTAAAGAGCAGTCATTAATAAAACTCATGTGGTATTACTCGAGGTCTCTAAATGCGGGCACTGGCCTGGACACCTATGTTAATAAGACCGAGCAGAATCAACCATCAACTAAAGTGTTGCTTCCTCACCTACAGAATGATTTCAGTAAAAGAATATGAGACTACTTTTTTCTTAGGGTTTTTTTTTGAGACTACTTTTTAATTGCAAAGAGTTACTTTTAGCTTTTAGGTTAAAAAATTATTAGGAATGGAAAAATACCACAAAGATTAAAATCCTAGTTTCACTGCTTCTTTGCTTTATGACTTTGGGTAAGTTACTTCACCTCTCTAAGCCTCAGTTTCCTCAACAGTAAAAATGACATAATAATTAAAATAGTATAAGAATACCCCCCAGGAGTGTCATAAGGATTATATATGATAATTATGTAAAACATATGATAATTATGTAAAACATTTTGTATGGTAGCTGGTACATAATAATCACTGAACAATAGCTATCTATTACAGACATTACTATGACACTAAGGTTTCAACTTACAATTTCAAGGTTGGTTAACAGTTGCAAAGGTAATACTTTCCTCGTTGTTAACATAATCTTGTTGCCTAGAACTCAGAAAAGTACCAGTCAATAGTAGACACAATAAATATTTGTTGAATAAATGAGTCACTGAAAATCAGTGTCTGTTTTCAACACTAGATTTCAAGCTTCACTGAGATTGGGACCAAGAATAACCATCCATCTATTTTTTCAAAACATATTTATTAGGCTTCTATTGTGTTCCAGGTATTTTGCCCACGTAGGATCTATTTCAGACAAAGCAGAAGTTCAATAAAATTTATTTAAAAGAACTCTTGATCCTGGCCCTAAAACTCAATTGCAACACAATGGTTGGTTCACTGAACCTGTAAAAAGCCCTGTTGTGCTCTCTTACATGTAGCCCATTGTTTCCTGGAATTCTTTATTCCAAAGAAATCAAAAGTCTGTAAAGAAGCCTATGAAAAAACTAGTTTTCCCCAGGAACATGGCTCCTGGATTAAGTACTACTATGTCAAAAGTAAATAGATGCTTCTGAGGGTAGAGGTGTTTTGTTTTGGTTTTCAATTTTGTTTGTCTCTTTTTAAAAGATAAATGAATGAATGAAAATACACACATACACAGATCCCGAAGGCTATACTTAATCAGGATCCCTTCCCAAACCTCTCTGAACTCTAAAGGTCTAAGAAAAGGGCTCTTACTCTACAGAGCAAAGTGAATTTTAATAGTCGCTGTTCTAACCTTCATGCACGGAGACAACTACCCAGTAAACGAGATAAGAGGAAAGGAGTTGAGTTATATCAAAGCCTGCAATCTCTTTCTTCATTTCTTTTTTGTTCTTTTTTTTAAACAAACTATAGTATTTTGCAGTAATCACATATACATTCCGGCCATTTCAATTAGAAGGCTTAGAATTAGAATGTCAAAATATATGCCTGACTTAACCAGGCTTAGCTCTGGTCTGGACATAACAGAGTTATCAAGGCAGATGCTGTCTGTGAGGCATTGGTGGGCTTTCATTTGTCAGACTCTTGGAGCTCTTTAATGAAAAATCACACAGATAAGGTAAGTCTCTCCATCTAACTGCAAATGGGGAAAGGCCAGGTAACGGTCTTTCCAGACTCTTCAAATAAAATATTTTTTAAATAAACACACTAGCTATTTTTCACATTGTATTTGCAAATCTTATTATTTTTAAGAATTACAGAAAATAACATGGTACTGGAATAACATGATAGGCTATAAAATGTGGGTGTGTCATATTCTCTGATTTGCTTTAAGGTGTTAGTAAAACATCATCAGAATGAATCCAGGGGTGCAACATTGCCCTCTTTATACTTTGGTGTCGGTTTCGTTCATTTTTTAGGCCAAGTGGGTGCGAAATAAAAGGCAAACACAAAGCAGATATTTTTCTCTTCAGTTTAAACCAGCAACTTGTGCCTCCCTTACCAGTTTTTCTGCATATAGAGCATGTTTAGTGAGAACCCTGCAAAGGAGAAAAGTTCTAGAGGCCGTGCTTTTTCTGTCTAGTGGAATTATTTTAATAGCTTCCAGGATTGGTTTAACAAACGGTTTCATGGTCTCTGAATAGCTAAGTGTGTTTGGGAGACAAATACACACACACACACACAAAAGAAGAGAGGAAAATTCCACAAAAGGCAACGTAGTATGGTATAAGCAACATGGAGTTCAGAATCAGAACTCTGGATTCAAATCCATACTCTGACACCTCCTGGCCATGTGGCCTCGGGCACACGTTACACACTCTTGGAATGTCCTTTCCACTATAAAAAACAAAACGTGGATACCAGTACCTAGAATGTAGGGCAGGGGTTTTCAAAATGCAATTTGCTACACATTAGCAGGTCATAACACCAGTGTGAGTTACAATCAACATTTTAACCAAATGAAATGGTATAGAATAGAAAATATCAAGGCTGCATTCCATGGCATAAGGGTCAGTATTGTTTCCTGAAATTTTTGCTTTAACTTCATATATAATTATGTTACATATGCACACACACATAATTCAAATGTATTTCTTGCTAAGGGTCACAGGCAAATGTTTAAAAATAACTCTTGAATGTATTTCACATTGATTAGAAAGAGGGTATGTGTAATGAAAATATCTAGCATGTAGTAGATGGCCTGTTATTATTGGTGATCTCCTTTCCAAGGAGAAACTACCAAATGTGGGCAAATTTGGTACAAAATCACCATTTGTGGTGGACTGAATGTTTGTGTACCCTTGCCCCCCACAAAATTCATTGTTAAAATCTTAAACTCCAATGTGATGGTATTAGCAGGTGGGGCCTTTGCGAGGTAATGAGATCATGAGAGCAACACCCTCAAGAATGGAATAAGAACCCCAGAAGTCTCACTCACCGCCTTCCATCATGGGAAGATACAATGAAAAAATGACAGACTGCCACCCAGAAGAGGGCTCTCGCCAAAATCCAGCCATGCTGGCACCCTGATCTCAAACTTCCAGCCTCCAAAACTGTGAGAAATAAATTTCTGTTGTTTATAAACCACTCAGTCCTTGGTACTTTGTCATAACAGCCTGAACTAAGACACCATTTATTATGTACATGCCCAGTGTTTCTCATTTTCTTCCCCTTTAGCACAATATGAAACTTTTAGCATTTTCTTAAAACTAACTTCTATGAGACATGACACACCAAATTTTCAGAGAGACCCCTAAGATTATTTAGGAGGGGAGTTCATAGAATAAAACTCCTTGCATTGAGAAAATAGTCGCCTGCCATTTACTGTAGATGATTATTAAGAGAAAATCAGCACTTGGGAGTTTGTCTTCACTAATTTTAGCTTTTCTTCTTTGCAAAGAAAAGCAGCATCCACAACAGAAAGGTGTTCAATGAAGCCCTTTTAGGAAGCAGGCTCTGTAACTATCCCCTTTTTACAATTCTGTGAGGTATGCACTATTTTTGCCTTTGTACTCATGAAGAAACAGAAGCTCAGAGTAGGTGAGTAACCTGCCCAAAGTCACTCAGCTAGTGTGTAATGGAGCTGGACTGGAACCCAGGTCTGAACCCAAAGACCATGCCTTTCTCATCTACCAGGTAATGGCCATGACCCCACATTTTCCAAAGCAATTGATTATTCCCTTTCACTCCCAGAGAAAGATGGCTTTTACCCCCTGGAGTGAAGCAGTGGAGGCCAGACTTCTACCTATACTGTTATTTGTACCAGTAATGGAATCACTTATTCTCCATCAGGAAAAATAACCCACCACTAATTTTATGAACAGCTATTAGGACTTCACTTATTCCTAAACATATGAAGACTCTGCTTTCCCAGGCTTCTCATCCTTCCTAAGGGTGAACCAGGAAATTCCCATGTTTACTCCCAACTAAAGTATTAAACTGAGATTTAAATAATGGAGAAACCAAAGACCTCCTGTACATACATACATACATACATACACACACACACACACACACACACACACACCATGCCTCCCCTATTAGTTCTTCTCAAAGTGCTACCCCCAGGGGCATAAAGAAAGTCTCCATCGTTATCTCTCATTTGGCAAGGGCTTGACTGGACTGTCTTTTCTAGACAAAAGCCAGACCAGGCAATGCACAGAATGGAAATGTCTGTAAAAACCAGTGTCTGGAAAATAAAGTATTCTTATCACTGAAATGTTAGGGGATGAAAAATCCTGACTTAGCTCAAAATACCAGAAAATAAAACACAACTGGATTCTCAAACAGCTCAGCATGAAGCACTGTCCTAAATAAATATTATAAATGAATAAGGCTCGTCCCACATCTGAATCTAGGGAGGAAAACATGAATTTTACCAGTAGGGTCAGATCCATTTGGTATCTTCAGCAGGAAGTGGGTGAGTTTATCTCCCTAACCTCTCATTTGCACTTTTCTTGGTCATAGATACTTCTGACTTTAAGATTTCTTTTCCCCTCCTTCTATCAAAACCAACTCTCAAAGAAAATATCTTTGTTCATTTGTTCCCAGTAAGGTAAATATTAATGGTATGACTCAATAGGCTACCTATTCTAGGAGCTTCTGATTTATAATCAGGGACAAGTACAGCAAATATTTTTAATTGCTTCCTAATTTTTTTTCCTTTATGGAGAAGCTAGTTTTTCTTTCTGATCCCCTTTTATCATAAAAGCTAAACAAGCCATGAGGCTAGGAAGGAGGAGAAAATGAGAGAGGCAAAGTTCTAGCCTATCAGGGAGGAGAGGCACAAAAATATCCACCCTTCCTGGATAGAGGAGTAGATGGAATACAGAGGGAAACTGAGGTACAGCAAGAAGGTTAAGCTCCAGATATCTTTTTCTCTTCCACCAGCTACTTCAAAGATGAGGCAACTTCAGAAACATCCAGAAAACTGGGGCTAGTGGCCCATCTTACTCAAGCATTGTGTTGGGGAGGCCATAGTCTAGTGATGGACCTTAGCCTTCAACTATGCACAAAATACACTGTAGTAAGCTGGTTCTTTGAGAAGATAAATAAGACTCAAATCAATAAAATTAGAAATGAAAAAGAAGGTACAACTGACACCACAGAAATACAAAGGCTCATAAGAGACAACTACAAACAACTATATGCCAATAGAACGGACAACCTAGAAGAAATGGACAAATTCTTAGAAAGATACAACCTTCCAAGACTGAACAGGAAGAAATAGAAAATATGAACAGACCAATCACTAGTACTGAAATTGAAACAATGATTTAAAAACTTCCAACAAACAAAAGTCCAGGACCAGGTGGCTTCACAGGTGAATTCTATCAAACATTCAGAGAAGAGTTAACACCTATTCTTCTGAAACTCTTCCAAAAAATTGCAGGGTAAGGAACACTCTCAAGCTCATTCTATGAGGCCACCATCACCTTGAAACCAAAACCCAACAAAGATACCACAAAGATAGAAAATTACAGGCCAATATCACTGATGAACATGGGCATAAAAACACTCAACAAAATGCTAGCAAACCAAATCCAACAATACATTAAAAGGATCATACACCATGATCAAGTGGGACTTATCCAAGGGACGCATGGATTCTTCAATATCAGCAAATCAGTCAGTGTGATACACCACATAAACAAACTGAAGAATAAAAACCATAAAAACCATCATATGGGGCCTTCCCTGGTGGCGCAGTGGTTGACAGTCCGCCTGCCGATGCAGGGGACGCGGGTTCGTGCCCCGGTCCGGGAGGATCCCACATGCCGCACGGAGCAGCTGGGCCCGTGGGCCATGGCTGCCGGGCCTGCGCATCTGGAGCCTGTGTTCCACAACGGGAGAGGCCACAACGGTGAGAGGCCCGCATACCGCAAAAAAAACAAAAAAAACAAAACATCATATGATCATCTCAATAGATACACAAAAAGCTTTTGACAAAATTCAACACCCATTTATGATAGAAGCTCTCCAGAAAGTGGGAATAGAGGGAACTTATCTCAACATGATTAAGGCCATATATGACAAACACACTGCTGACATCATTCTCAGTGGTGAAAAGCTGAAAGCATTTCCTCTAAAATCAGGAACAAGGCAAGGATGTCCATTGTCACCACCTTTATTCAACATAGTTTTGGAAGTCCTAGCTATGGCAATCAGAGAAGAAAAAGAAATAAAAGGAATACAAATTGAAAAAGAAGAAGTAAAACTGTCACTGTTTGCAGATGACATGACACTATATATAGAAAATCCTAAAAATGCTACCAGGAAACTAATAGAGCTCATCAAGGAATTTGGCAAAGTTGCAGGATACAAAATTAATACACAGAAATCTCTTGCACTCCTATACACTGACAACAAAAGATCAGAAAGAGAAATTAAGGAAACAATCCGACTTACCACTGCAGCAAGAAGAATAAAGTAACTTACAGCCACCCTGACTGCAACCAGTTTGTTGAGCAGTCTCAACCGTCTAGCAGTAGTCACAGGAAAGAGATCAATTTCTTCCATTAGATACCCCCTGATTGTGTTGTGCCCCCTTTCCCACCGAGTTGTAGGTCCCTTGGTGACATCTGGGACAGATTCTACACCTTCCCAGTTGCTCTCAGTTATCAGAACAACTTCTTCCCAGTATTCAAAGGCTAATCCTATTCTCAAACTTACACCAATTGGATTGAATTTAAAAAATGTTATATGTGGCTCCTGCTGTGATGAATGCAAAGAACTCAGAGATGGCTAAGTCATGATTATGATCCTTATGGTAACTCAGGGTAACAATGAAGAAGATAGACAAGGAAACTGTGAAAATCTCAGCTGCAGAAGCTGTGTTCAAGACGCAGAGCTTGGGTAGGCAGGTAGGATGATTAGCTCCTTAGAAGGGGGAGGGCAAGTAAGAGGGGACTGAGCTGAAGGAAAGGTTTAGCCAGGCGTTCACAGAGAGAAAGACATTCCAGGCAGAGTTGGTCAGGACAACAAAACTGCTCTGAGCATTAAGTTCCAATAACTCTTTAGAACAGCTCAGGAAAACAGAAGGAGCAATGTCTCAAAAGCCATTCTGAGAGGAGGGAGAAAGAGTCCTCAACTAATTATTTCTTACATGGACTCCCTCAACAGCATGGAGAAGTGAAACTCAAAGAAGGAACTTCAGCCGGGAACTAGGTGAAGGGAATTTAAGTGCATTGTTTTCAGGCAACCTTACTGGATTCAAGGAAACATGTGGGAGATCTCCCTCTCTCTCTCTCTCTCTCTCTCTCTCTCTCTCTCTCTCTCTCTCACTAGTAACTCATCTTAATTTTGCTTTCAGGAGGAACGGAACCACAAATGAGGTAAAATAAATAAATAAAAGTGCTCTCTGGTGAGTGCTAGAAAGGCATTTGTTCAAGCTTGTTTCAAAATATAATGAGCATTAAGCCCTTGTGACTCCATGACTAATTCAAGCGTGGAGACAGTTACTTCTGTCCTTTTTCAAATCCATTTCTGGAGGCTGAGATGCTCAAGGTGATCAGTGAAGAATGTTTGCCTGATGTGTTACATGGTTAAGTGCTTAAAAACTTTGAAAATTCTCTCCAGTCTGACCAGTTGATGGTAACTAAGATTACTGATGAGATAGAAGTGAATTTCCAGATTATGTGTTTCCTTGGTAACAATTCTCATTAATTAACATTTTTGGGTAATTCTTACATCATCTGCTAGCTATAATAACTGAGAACTTTATTAGCACCAAACACTAATAATGTCTTATTTAGTTTTATGTGACAATAAAGATTATAAGAATGAAATTTTTTTCTGAATTAGAATCTCCATTTGTCACTTGTTCTTTAATGCGGGTACTTATGTGCATTTGAGCTTTTTACTGTCTGTCTTCTCCCATTAGAATGTGGTCTGGGGGGGTATCATCTGCTCTCACTCCATCTCCATCATTTAGAACAGTGCCTGGTCTGTAGCAGAAGCTCAATAAACACCTGTATTTCACCAAAAGAACAGCTATAATAGAAATATAAGTTGAGCTATGAAGTCAGAAACCTGATCCAAATCTTACTTCCACCATTAGCTAGCTGTGTAAACTTGGGTAAGCAAGTCACTTAATATCTGGGAGCCTCAGTTTCCTCGTCTTTATTGTGGAATAAAATACTTCACTGGCCAATTTATCATTACCTGAAATCATGAACATGAAAAGTCTTGGCACAAATGTAGGGGATCAATAAATACTAGTGGAACAGAAAGCTTAAGCAGTACTAAAACTATTGTTACCTAGATAACAGCCCAAGGATTTCAATAGGCTAACAATTTAACAAGAGGAAACCTTTAGCTAATACTAAGTGATTGGAACAGTAGATCTCAAACTTTGGTGTGCTTGGGAATCTGGTTAAAATGCAGATCCCTGAGCTCTACCCATGAAGGTATGGATTCGTTAGGACTGGCGTAGAGCCTGGGGCTCTGCATTTCTAAAACGCTCCTTGGGTCATTTGATGCAGGGGGTCTATAGATCACACTTGGACAAAAATGATACTAAGGGCAGCAGCATAATTTAGTCTGAAATTAGATTAAAAAGTTGATAGCTCTAGTTAACTTCCACCGTAAAATAAGGAGGGCCAGGGGGTAGGAGGTAGATGGAAAGTGAGCAGGAAAGTTTCCAACCAATCCCCTACAACTGACTAGAGTTGTAGGATTCTGGCTGAATGGCAGGATAACTCAAAGAATGAAAACATCTGTGCTGCTGGGCTTATGACTGACCCCAAATATTTCTAAGTGTTTTGATGTTAGAAAAGGCCAGAATGTATTTTTCTCTCCCTCTGTTTGTGCTGTAACTGTCACAGACAAGCCTTAAAGCCATGTTTATTTCAAAACAAATATAATCCATATGTTTGTCTTGTTCAGACTTGAGTCAAAAATATTTTGCCTGTTAATTTATAAGCAAGAGAAACACTTTACCAAGAAAACTGCAAAGAAGAATTAATCTATCTTTGGTAAGTATATTTTAACAATAAGTATTCAGAATTGAAGACAGGAGGCCTAAAATGGGGAAAACAGGAAAAAGAAGGTTGCAATTCAAAAGCAGTTAAGAAGCGTTTTTTTCTATTGCTGCTTAACGTTTAGTTCGGTTCAAAGCAAACATTCCCAAGTGCTCTGAACTCTTAATTTACTGTTCTAGTGCATCCATCCTTTCACTGGGGGCATATATAAAGGGCACATTTTAACCAAGGGTAAATTAGTTTTGATACTTCATCAGGATAGTTGGATTGCTTTAAGCTATTTTTTTAAAAGATCAACTTTTTCATGCAAGATACTTGCCTTTAATCATAAACAAGCTACAGTGCTATTTATGTTTATTTCTTGAGGATGAGCTAAATGCATTAGGAAGTAGGACAGCTTTCCTGTCTTGTGGCTCTGAATTTAGTCACTGCTTTATAAAGTCCTTTTCACAATCAAAGCTGACATTCTAAGAGCTTTATAGACCAAAGACAACCAAATTATTTTTGTCACCAGGGACAGAATGGGTACGTGCCCATTGCCCAAAGTGGTCCTCTACCCTTCATTAGGGTAAAGCAGAAGAAAGAGGAGTGGTCATCTATCAAATCCTAGACTAGAAAAAAACCCGTCCCTTGATATACTGTCCGGGCTGCCTTGAGGAGGACAGGGCAACGTACTGGGGACAGAAAAGGTTTTCATGCCGAAGTGCTGGGTTGAAATCTTGACTCCACTCTTGTCTCCAATGAAGTTCTTAATCTCTTCAAGGCTCATCTATAATATGGGGTGACAATGCTTTGTAGAGTTATTCTAAGTGGTAAAACAGATAATATAGAGAGCAGGGGCATACCAAAGGGGTACTGGGAGATATGCACCCAGGTGCAAGTCAAAAGGGGGTACATTATCTGCAGAGAATTTTAAAACAATAATAAAACCGACTAAAATTCACTTGCTTTTTATTATTATAATCCACAGACAACCCTAAAGAAGCTCAGTGATCGGCTACTTCTCTCACCCAGGCAGGAAACTCCCACTAGGCTCCTCCCCCACTTTGGTATGCAACTGGCTTAGTGACTGGTGCATTGTAGGACCTCAGGAAATGCTACTCCTTTCTTGGTGGTAATGGACCAAATCTGTGAAAATAGATATAACTTATGGAAAGAGCCTCTGAGCAAGAATCCTACTAGAGCTCAACTGAGCCTCAGTTAAGGACAGTGAAAAATGACCTTTACAGGATTTTATAAATACGATTTCTATAATCCAAGTGTTGACTGCCTTTGCATGTTGTCTCTATTTTCACCCTACACTTCTCCTATCTCCTTTAAAATAAAGAGACTTCCACCCACAGGCATCAGTAAGCAATACAGAATTTATGATTTCTCGGGGGAGATGGAGACTGTTTATATCACACACAAAGTATTTCTCTCCAAAAATCCCCATCCTACATCTCCATTTTTCCAAAATGTATCCTCAGCTACCACCCAAAGGGTTGCCTGTCTCTCTACCTTTCTTTCCCCATGTAGACTTCAAATCGCCTCAAGCTGTAGCACCTGGCTGTGATCTTTCCTCTGGGCCTCCCTGCATCTCTCTCTTGTTTTAACCAGAGCAATTTTGGTCCATACTAGATCCTTCATACTATCTTCATGTGTGAAAAGACCAACAAACATCAGATCCTTCAGTCACCAAGTGTTAAACTGAGTTAATAGTATATAACAATAGTAACAACAACAACAACAAAATCTTGCTTTTTTCTTGCTCACAAAATTTTCTTGTGGAAATTTTTACATTCTGCCTTTGTGGTCATTAACAACCAGAACTAACTTCCTGATAAAATGTCACACCATTAACTCTACAATAAATCACCCAGTTGGGTTTTAATTAATAAAATTATTTCAAAACGTCCAATAAAAAAAGCCTCATGAGTGTTAAGAATCATACTGATATTTACAAATTCTCTGCTTTTTACACACGTCTTCTCAAAAGACAACCCCAAGAAAAATTAAAAACTTAAGCCTATTAAAGCATAACTTCTAATTCTTTATTAATTATCATCAAAGTATAGTTGATTTACATCATATTAATTTCAGGTGCTTTTATTTCTTAAAAAAACTTCACAAAAGCATACCCATTGATGAAATGGAACAGCATAATAATAGAGTGAAGAAAAAAGATGAGGTAATCATTACAGAGGTCATTTAGTCTAACTCTCTTACTTTACAGAGTCAGGGTTCACGTTGGCAAACAGTAGAAACTACTTAAGCATAAAAGTTGTTGGAAACAACAAGTACTGGATAGCTCATAGAATCAACATGAAGACTGAAAAACAAAGCTGAAACAATGGTCAGGAACCAAGGAAGGTAGCCAAGTGAGACACAGCCAAATTCATTCCACAGGAACTGTTTTGGACTCTACCACTGAGGGCGCCAACACTGAACACTCATCATTACACCCCTGAACTCTTACCTGCACTACCATATGAGTAATCTCTGGCTGTCCCTGCATCTCTGTGCTATGCCTGGAAGAGTCAAAGTCCTAGGCAGGAGTGGTCAACTGAATTAACCCAGGGTCACATTGCTATGGAGCCATAACTCCCTCACCCTAACAGCTTACATATGCATGAATGTCACAGTGGCACCTGCAGGTATCCCAGGTAAGAGTGTGAGGGAATCTCCAGTGTGAGGAGTAAGAAGCATGTGCCAGAGGCCCAGGGTGAGGCACTGTCAGGTTGTAACTGCATGATGCTGGTCACTGCCCACACACATCTGGTGATCTTATTCTACAGTGGTCAATGAGGCGGAGAGGATTTAAAGTACAAACAAGAAATCCCTGTATATTTTAGGACTTTGTTTCCTACCCTTTGACACACAATTGTCTCACAACCAACACATAAGTGTATTACCAAAGCATCCATGGTGCTCATTACTTCCTGTACCTCAGGTCTTACCAGTATGACATCATCAGTGTAGTGGGCCACTATAACACCTTGTTGAAAAGTGGGAATGGCCAAGGTCCCAAGACCACTGTGGAGTGGCATAAAGTCATGAAGTTGGTATCACCTGATGTGATTTAGGTAGTTTATTGTTGTTCCAGTTGGAAGCAAATGTTTCCTGATATTTTCTACTAATTGAATACTGGAGAGAAATGCCAGTTCAATTGTTAAATCCAGTAGCCAAGACAGAATCAATTTGTTCCAGGTAAGGAAACTATATTCAGGATGCAGTTGAAGTCATCTTTAATTAAGATTAAGGAAATCCATGTTAGTCTCCAAAATCCTTCTGTCTGTGGCACTGGCCACTATATTCAGGATGCAGTTGAAGTCATCTCTTAATTAAGATTAAGAAAATCCATTGTTAGTCTCCAAAATCCTTCTGTCTGTGGCATTGGCCAAACAGGAGATTTAAAATGTGGATGTGGACCAAAGAAAATATACAAATTCAGTGCAATCCCTATCGAATTACCAATGGCATTTTTCACAGAACTAGAAGAAAAAAATTTTAATTTGTATGGAAACGCAAAAGACGCTGAAGAGCCAAAGCAATCCTGAGGAAGGAAAATGGAGCTGGAGGAATCAGGCTCCCTGCCTTCAGACTACACCACAAAGCTAAATCAATCAAAACTGTATGGTACTGGTGCAGAAACAGAAATATGTGTAATGGAACAGAAGAGAAAACCCAGAAATAAACTCACGCATCTATGGTCAATTAATATATGACAAAGGAGGCACGAATATACAATGGAGGAAAGACAGCCTCTTCAATAAGTGGTGCTGGGAAAACTGGACAGATACATGTAAAAGAATGAAATTAGAACATTCTCTAACACCATACACAAAAATAAACTCAAAATGGATCAAAGACCTAAACGTAAGGCTGGACACTATAAAACTCTTGGAGGAAAACACAGGCAGAACACTCTTTGACATAAATCACAGCAAAATCTTCTTTGATCCACCTCCTAGAGTAATGAGAATAAAAACAAAAACAAATGGGACCTAATTAAGCTCAAAAGCTTCTGCACAGCAAAGGAAACCATCAATAAAATGAAAAGACAGCCAACAGAATGGGAGAAAATATTTGCAAATGATGCGACCAACAAGGGATTAATCTCCAAAATATACAAATAGCTCACACAGCTCTATATCAAAAAAACAAATAACCCAATCAAAAAATGGGTGGAAGATCTAAATAGACACCTCTCCAAAGAAGACATACAGATGGCCAATAGGCACATGAAAAGATCTTCCACATCACTAATTATCAGAGAAATGCAAATCAAAACTACAATGAGGTATCACCTCACACTGGTCAGAATGGCCATTACCAAAAAGTCTACAAACAATAAATGCTGGAGAGGGTATGGAGAAAAGGGAACCCTCCTACACTGTTGGTGGGAATGTAAATTGGTACAACCACTATGGAGAACAGTATGGACGTTCCTTAAAAAACTAAAAATAGAACTACCATATGATCTAGCTATCCCACACCTGGGCATATATCCAGAGAAAACCATAATCTGAAAGGATACCTGCACCCCAGTGTTCACTGCAACACTACTTATAATAGCCAAGACATGGAAGTCACCTGAATGTCCACTGACAGAGGAATGGATAAAGAAGATGTGGTACATATATGCAATGGAATATTACTCAGCCAGAAAAAAGAATGAAATGATGCCATTTGCAGCAACATGGATGGACCTAGAGACTATCATACTAAGTGAAGTAAGACAGACAAAGACAAATATCATATGATATCAGTCATATGTGAATCTAATTTTTAAAAATGATTCAAATGAACTTATTTACAAAACAGAAACAGACTTCTAGATATTGAAAACAAACTTATGGTTACCAAAGGGGAAACATGGTGGGGGAGGGTTAAATCAGGATCTTGGGATTAACATACACACACTACTATATGTAAGATAGATAACCAACAAGGACCTACTGTATAGCACAGGGAACTCTTCTCAATATTATGTGTTAACCTATATGAGAAAAGAACCTGAAAAAGAATGAATATATGTATAACTGAATCATTTTGCTGTACACCTGAAACTAACACAACATTGTAAATCAACTATACTGCAATAATTTTTTTAAAAAAAGAAATGTAAGTAAATAAATAAATAAATAATGACGATGTGGTAAGACCACACCACTCTTTTCACATCTTTGGTGGTGGTTCTAATACCTGCGGTTCCCCGAAGGAATGTAGTATTGCTTTTGATTTATTATTTTTTTAGGCAAGTGAAATACCATATGCTTCCTTTGGTCTTTTAGACCATAATAGCTTTTATTGGAAGAATCTGGGAGCTAAAGTGAGGATTCTACTATTTGCTGAGGGCTGCTATTTAAACTACCACACAGAAAATAGAAAATAAACCATGAGTGATAATCAGGGTTCCACTGAGACCGCTGAGAGATATCCTGGTTAAAAAACCATTTATCTCCTAAATGCAGACTCCGTGACCTCCCGCTACAACGGCATCCTGTGTCCCCAGGTACCAGTGTTGTTGCAAAGTCGGTTTTCAGTAATTCCTAGAAGTTTGAGGTAGTTGCTTAGCCTCAGTGTGCAGTGACCATGAAAAATGTCTACAGGTCCCACTGGGGAAGGGGAGTCCCTTTATGTGCTTGTGATATTACTGTAGTTTCTTCCTCAGGTGTGCCTGCCTCCTTTTCAAAGGGCTCTGGGTCTATAAAGTAAGTCAGTCTAGAGTTTGAGGGAACAGTAACAGTTGCCTATATCATTGGCTCAATTCAGGCAAAGTCCTACAGTAAACCAGGCCCCAATTTTTCAACTTATACTGAGCAGATCTTGGTTACCTGCCTTTCAACTTAAATCTTTAGGACTCCATGATCAAACAGTCACTTTAAAAGACCCTTGTGAAAACAAAACAAAATATGACAAAAAGATCATGATATTTCATATCAAAATATTTCCTCAAGCCATCCTAAAAACAAAGGACGTTATCTAACACCACCACAATACCATTATCACATCTACCAAAACTAATAAGAACTCCTTAATATCATCTAATACTTATTATAGTTTCCTCTACTTATGCTCAGAATATCTTTTTACATTTGGTTTGTTTATTATATTATATGGGATTGTAGTACATTGAACTATATTACATGTTATATTAAAATATGTAGACTTCTGGTTTCAGATTAGAGATGTAAAGAGCTGGAAAAAGTGTCACACACACACAACAACAAAAAAGCTGAGTTGCAAATGACCAATTTTTCTTGAACTCATCCAACAACTGAGATCACAGGGCAAAAGAGTAATGTGAAATCTGAGAAAAACAGGTACCAGGAGGAAGAAAGAGACCTCCAGCATTTGCTTACATGGTGTAGATGCCACCAGAAGGTATATAAGTCAGTAAGAAGTTTCAGCTAGAAACAGAAAATAAAAACAAATATCTATGAGCCCATGCTGATACATATAAATGATTGAACAAATGAACCAATCGGGGAGAAGGGACAGCTCTTCCTTACCGAAGAATTCCAAGTAATAAACATAGTAAGGAAGGTTATAATAAATCACCTTAGAACACTACAGTAAAAATTATTGCAGGCAAGATTCACTAATGAAGGCTAAAATTATGAGGAAAACTTTATAGAGAAATGAGACATCTTACATAGCCTTAAAGGATTGTACCCAAAATATTTATTACTGTGGAGGTTTTAACATATGTCCACCAATTCTTTGAGAATCTGTCCTTCAAGAGGTGGAGTTTAATTCCTCTCCACTTGAGAAAAGGCTGCACTTAGTGACTGACTTCTAAAGAACAGAGTGTGGAAAGAGTAATATAATAACATTACAGTGGACATGCCTAGAAGACACCATCTCAACCAAATGATCAAAGTTTTCATCAACAGTAAAAAGTCATGTTGATATTATATACCTGTGATGTGCAACGAGAAGAGTGGTATCTTCTCCAAAAACTCCGTAACTCCAGTCTAATCATGAGGAAACATCAGACAAAGCCAAACTGAAGGGCAGTCTAAAAAATACCTGATCAGGCACTTCCCTGGTGGCACAGTGGTTAAGAATCCACCTGCCAATGCAGGGGACATGGGTTCAAGCCTTGGTCCAAGAAGATCCCACATGCTGCAGAGCAACTAAGCCCAAGCACCGCAACTACTGAGCCCACGTGCTGCAACTACTGAAGCCCGCGCACCTAGAGCCTGGGCTCCGAAACAGGGGACGCCACCGCAATGAGAAGCCTGCACACCACAACTAGAGAAAGCCCGCGCGCAGCAACGAAGACCCAACACAGCCAAAAACAAATAAAATTTTTAAAACAATACATGACCAACAGTGAAAGACGAATATCATATGGTATCACTTGTATGTGGAATCTAAAATATGATACAAATGAACTTATTTACAAAACAGAAAGAGACTCACAGACATAGAAAACAAACTTATGGTTACCAAAGGGGAAAGTGGGTGAGGGAGGGATAAATTAGGAGTCTGGGATTAGCAGATACACACTACTATATATAAAATAGATTAACAACAAGGTCCTACTGTATAGCACAGGGAACTATATTCAATATCTTATAATAAACTATAATGGAAAAGAATATGAAACACTTTGCTGTACACCTGAAATTAATACAACATTGTAAACTAACTATACTTCAACTTTTTTTAGTGTTTTAAAAAACCTGACCAATACTCTTCAAAAGTGTCAGGGCCATAAAAAATAAATAAACCAACAAGGAAAAAGCAAGAAACTCTCCTAGACTGGAAAGGAGACCAAAAAGACATGGCAAGTAAATGCAATGTGGCGTTCTGGAAGAGAAAAAGGGCTTTAGCTGTGGAATGACTGATGACATCCAGATAAAGACTGTAATTTAGCTACTAGTAACACTGCACCGAATTAATCTCCTAGTTCTCATGACTGTACCTGATTATATAAGATGTTCACATTAGGGGACACTCCTAAAATTAGGATGGCCAAACAGTCTCCATTGGCTTTTAAGGGCTCTAGGAACCCAAAAGAGCTATGCCAATGAACAGAAGTACTGGGAACTGCTTCAGAGGCCACATAAGTATATTAAAGATAGGTCTTCAAAGCAGAACTATTGCCATACAATAAAACAACAAGGACCAGGTATTTATTACTCCTCAAATTCTAAATGGTGGTTTTTTTTCATATACTCCAACATTATATTCAGTAATACTGAGTTTTCCACAATATGGCAAGATCACCATAAGCCCTACTGGGTTTTATTGACCCTTTCAACAATTGAAAAATATAACTCTGAGCAATACATCTCACATCAGTTTTATAGGTACTAACAATAGAAAAATTGGAAAATGGATATGAGCAAAATGAAGAAAATTTAAGTCATTACTTATAAATGTTTTTTCATATTAACAAAAGTCATTCAACATCATCTTTTTTCTGACTTCATTTAAGCTATTAAAATTTGGCTGAATTCAGAGGCAGAATATAATGTTTTAATGGTCAGTGTATTGATAATGACACCACTTAAAATGGTTGATTATAGTCATAGCCAAAGTAATACTTCTAAGAGCAGAAGTAAAATTCTGCTAAGTACCTAATTAAGCAGAGTTTTAATGATCTCGCAGGGTCTTCTCCAAGGCCTCCTTTGCACAATTTTCCCCACTCACGTTAACTCCACCCCTAACCCAGGAAATCCTGTGCCAGAGAAGTGTCACTAAGGAATTAAAGAGGAAAAAATAAAGAATTTATGGCAAAGAGCTACATGCTAAATTACTATACTCAATCGGATAATTAAATCTCAGCTGCCTGCACAAGGTAAGGCCCAAATAAACATGTGTTGACCTATAAGTGAATAACTGAGGAAGTCAAGAAGGAAAACCACAACTTGCATTTGGCTAAACAACTTGAAAAATTCAAGGGAAAAGGAGCAAAAAACAATATAGTTTCAGTATTTCTCTATCAGACTATGGTGGAAAGTTACACATGGGACACTATATGTACTCCATTTTGACTTTTAAAATGTAGATTTTTCTTAATTACAAGATAACAATATCAATAGTAATGAGTTTACTAAAAATTAAAACAACGACAAGGCATATCTACAAGGTGTCTCTTGTTGAGTGCACCCTTAGAAGCACATGCTCTGTTGGACAAATCAAGACCAATTTTTCATGCTATCTCAAGCAATATTGGGTTGAGTCACTGATATTCTACATAGATATAATTAACTGGGGATATAGGAGTCATCAAATAATATAAACTCAAAAACCTTATGTTGGAAATAGTCTTAGAACTTGATCATTCCAGTGTCCCAATTGAGGGATCCAGTTAATACAATCCCTAGAAGATGGTACTCATGGAAGTCTCTGGCAGAAAAAAAAAAAGTGTATGAAAGGATTAGCAGGCTGGAAAGAAGATCTTGAGATGGTATAAGCAGAGTTCATTTCCTATTTTCCCTGAAGAAACCAACAGAGAGAACAGTTATGGGAATGAGGTTCACAGAGAAAGATTTTTAAAGAAAATTGGAACACCATTCAGCCTTGAGAAAAGACAATGACAGTGAACTTCAAGAGGTTTTGTTCTGTCTTTCTCTCAGGGTCTGACCAGTTTTCTAAATACCTACAGAAGTCCACAAAAGGAAAAATGTTTAATGATAAGCCTTTTCATTCTATTTAAATTATAAAGCAGAGAAATGTCCTAAAAGGGAAAAGTGAAAATGTTACAACGGACTCCTGAGGGAATGTGGCTAAACTGCACCCACTCTTTGGAGATGTTTGAAAACTGGACTGACTTAAGTATAGCCTGAGGGCAAGAAGGGCTGGCTGACCTCTCCAAGACCCCAGTCGCCCACTATCAAACACACTGCATCAGTGCTCTCACCGCGTCTTTCTTGTGCCTAGGGAAGAATTCAGGACGTTCAGTGACTTTTGAGGTCAAATTTAAGGAGTCCAAGGATTCTACAGCTTTGCCAAGAACCTCAGAGTTTATGGTTGGTTTTTAAGGATGGGTGAGCAACTTCATGAAGGACAGAGAAAAAGAAAGTGCTTTGGTGAAGGCTCAAGTTTCAAGACATTTCTGTAAACTTTTGTATTCCTTTCCTGTTAGGTGTGAGATTTGATTTTAACCTGTCTACAAACTAACAAGTTACCCTGCTACCATTTTCTTGGATGCTAGCAAAAGATATGAGATATCTGGTTAGAGAAAAGGGACTTTACTCATGGCACAGCAAGCAGTGTGAGCATTAGTATGTTTGCATCAGTTCCACTTGGCTTCCAAATAGAGGTAACATGGAGGCCAGATGGATGCCAACACAGAGTGGGTAGCAGGCACTCCTCTACAGGAGAGGAACACTGAGCTCCAGGAACTTACCATGTCATAGGAAGCAATAACCAAGCCTGCTTCGTCCCAGAGGGAGATTTTACTTCATGCCTCAAGCCTGTTCACTGCAAACACCATCCTGAGCAATGGCCTGGGTATAAAGTGATGTTGGCCTTGCGTTCTTGGCATGCTCAGCAAAGATGCATAGGAGTACAGGATGCCTATGGAAGACTGTCTCTCCCATTATTTCCTCTCACTATTCCATTCTCTTACCCGATCCTCCTGAAACTGTAGGAAAAAGACAACTCTACTGAATAGACTCAGACCCCTTCCTCAGCCTAACTCATCACATCTTTGAAGTCTGCAGCCTGCAAAGAATCCCTCAAACTCAGAGGTTCTTATACCATTTCAGATTTGAGAAATGGGTCATCATGTCACAGGATCTCTTCTATGACCACGGAGGAGGAAAGGCGGCTGTCTTTCCTTCTCTTGGCTTCCTTAAATACTAGCTGCCTACAGATTTAACCTGCTCCTCTTTTGGTGTCTAACTTTCATCTCTTCCCTTGTTGTCCTCACAGAACTAGAAACATCTTACACCTCCATATACAGATCCTCCAAAAGATCTATTTCCTCAGACTGTCACTCATCATCAAGACACTGTATCTATAGGCATACCTGAGAAAGATGAATTTGAGTAAGCAAAACAGTGAATTATTAAAGCATTATGGTTTCACCTCAGAATCAATAGTGGCCCAATGCATCACATTTTCTTCCAGGTTCATCTTTATACCACTGTTTACAACAGCCATGACCAATGATGTTCACATCTTGGGTCAAGAAAGATTCCCACCTGCCAGCCACAATGCCAACCTCTTTTTCTTCACCCAGGAAAGCATAATGAAAGCAAGTGAAAGTGATGTCATTGTAGAGAAAATTTTGAATTCATTTTCATCTGTTTGGTTAGAAATTAAATCATTTGCAAGCTTGATCACTTTAACTACTAATCATGTTACTATTAAACAGTTGGCATCCATGCAAATGGAAATCAAAAGAAAGCTGGAGTAGCAATACTCATATCAGACAAAATAGACTTTAAAGACTGTTACAAGAGATAAGGAAGGACCATACATAATGATCAAGGGATCAATCCAAGAAGAAGATATAACAATTGTAAATACATATACAACCAGCATAGGAGCATCTCAGTATATAAGGCAAATGCAAACAACATGAAAGGGGAAACTGACAGTAACAATAATAGTTGGGGACTTTAACACCCCACTCACACCAATGGACAGATCATCCAGACAGAAAATTAATAAGGAAACACAAGCCTTAAATGACACATTTGACCAGATAGACTTAACTGCTATTTATAGGACATTCCATCTGAAAGCAGCAGAATACACTTTCTTCTCAAGTGCACACAAAACATTCTCCAGGATAGATCACATCCTGGGTCACAAACCAAGCCTTGATAAATTTAAGAAAATTGAAACCATATCAAACATCTTTTCCAACCACACACTATGAGATTAGAAATCAATTACAAGAAAAAAACTGTAAAATATACAAACACCTGGAGGCTAAACAACATGTTACTAAATAATCAATGGATCACTGAAGAAATCAAAGAGGAAATCAAAAAATACCTAGAGACCAATGACAGTGAAAACACGACAGTCCAAACCCTATGGGAGGCAGCAAAAGCAGTTCTAAGAGGGAGGTTTATAGCAATACAGTCCTACCTAGAGAAACAAGATAAATCTCAAATAAACAACCTATCCTTACACCTAAAGCAACTAGAGAAAGAAGAAGAAACAAAACCCAAAGTTAAACAGTTGGCAGTGCAGCTCACAGGTGATGGCAGGCAGCACAGCAGTGCACACTGACCTGCAATTAAGAACCATTGAAACCTTAGGAGTGTATCCAATGTACGTTTTTATAAAAAACATTTCCTGACTGGATCAGTTTTGGTCTCAGCATTTTTAGGTTATTTTGAGGAAAGTACCAAGAAACTGTACCTGAGATTAAGTTTTAGGGGCACTTCAAGTATCGCTAAGAGAAGGGTTTAATTCTATTACCTTGTCTCACACACACACACGACATTGTCTTGTGTAACTCTTATGCTTGAAAAAGAGACAGTTTATCACCTTTGCTTGGTTTCTCCAACAACCAGATACTTGTGCAATGCCTGTGGGGAAATGGAGGAGGGGTAACCCCAGGGGCAGACCCTCCTACACAAGATTTTTTGAAAGAAGTCAGTTCAGCAAATGATAGGCCCACTACTTCTCCTGGCTCTATATTGGGAAGCCCCCAAGTTTAGTCACTCAGGTGCCAAAGAGGCGGTCTCTGTGCCCAGAGGCACAAGGTATGTAGGCCGATTGACTGTCTCTGTTTCTCCCTCTCTCTCCATACCTAATGATCTTTGATCTCTCTGATTTTAATATTCCCAGACCACACTCATTATTTATGGGTTATGTAGAGGTAGGAGAGAGAATCAGTAGCATTTCCATGAGAAGAATCTCCCACAGTGGGAGCTCCGGGGGTTTATGCTGCCATTTATCAGGATCTCACCACACACAGGCACTATGCTAAGTGTTCTGTCAGCTTGGATTTCTTTAATTATCACAACAGTCCTCTGAATGTTTCCCAACAGATGAAGAATCAGATGCTGAGAGGGTTAAATGCTTTGCCCATGGACTCGACTGTCAGGCTCCAGAGCCCATGCTCTGTCCATGGACTATGCTATAAAAGGTCCAAAGGTGGCCTAAGAGCCATTTTCTAGAACTTGGACTGTTACCTCATGGAGGCATTATTTATTTGTTCTTTCTCCTAAGGCTCAAACAAAAGAAAGTAAGCTTAAATTACGTGGAAGGAGTTTGGGTAGACAAGTTAATAATGATCCACTAAAACAGGGGGCTGGAAAAAGGGTGAATGCTCCATCCTTAAGAACATCTATAAGGGCAACAGCAATGGCCCATCTTGATTTGCTTAAGGAAAACAGAGGAAATCTTTTTTCTTTCAAGGTTGACCGATCCAGAGAGAAAAACTGAATCAAGGGAATACTAATCGCTGAGATTTAATGTAGTGCTTTTCCTGTGCCAGACTTTATTCAAGTGCTTTATATTAGGTAATAAAACTAAGATCAGAAAAAGTGGAGCACAATTTTTTCCTTGGAAAAATAAACACTTTCCTCAAACTATTTTTAAAATTACAAACAGTAAAATTCTTTTTCACAATTACCATCAAAACAATACTTCAGCTCCATGAAGTTAAAAAGTTGGCAGTTAAAAACCGGGGAGGCGTGGAGAAGAAAGGGGAAGTCATAAGAGAGGGAGGCAAAGGGCAGCAGCAGTGAGGGAGTGGGGGAGAAGGAGGATATAGGAAAAAAGGAGAAACACATTTAAAGGTAGGAGAAGGGGAGAAAAGAGAAAGAATCGAAAGGAGAGAACAAGAGAAGAAACTGAGAGGCAGACAAAAAGAGGAAAAGATAAAGGAAAGGCAAACCTAGGAAGATTATTTTCACATCACACTCTGCTATTCAGTTAGGTTGTGAGTGGACTTTAGGCCAAAATATCCATAGGTTATCTCCCTTTAAGATGCCTAGTGAACTGTTTAACCATTGTTCACAGGTCTCCAATGTCTCTTATTATGTTTTCAGAGTCTTGGCTCCAAGTGATGTAACTACAGTTGCAGGTAGCCAGGGACTACCATTTTCACACTGAACAAAACCAAAATGAAAGCAAAATTCACACTCAAATCCGAAGCAACTTCAATGCTATCCTACAATGCAGATTGGACTATGTCATTTACACTTGAGCTCAAGGCCAAAAAATTAAATTAAATTAAATCTACCCAGAAGCATAATATAACCGTGACACAATCTCAACTGATAAAAAGGATATTCTTGGCTGGACTCTAGATTTTTTCCCTTTCTGGAGCAACCCTTTGCTACAGCTGTTCCTCAAGCTAGTCATTGTCTATTTATCTTCCTTCTGGTCAATACGTTCTGTCAGCCAGGCTCATCACCTCCTTAATGAAATTCTCTGAGGTGTTAACTACATCAGAACAATATGTCAAGTGGCTCTCCTCACCTCAATTCATCTTTCCACTCCATTCATCACTATTTTCCACCCTAGGTCAAGGGATGAGGAAAAGTAGCTCATTTTTCAAGTTAAATTGAAAAATGTCCAAGTTTCATAAGTCTCTGCCGGCAACTTCACATATCTGTAAAACACAAAATGGAATTTTGAAGGCAGAGTGAAGCTGTTTGAGAATAGTTAGAAAGTCACCACATGTTGCTGTGACAAAGAATCTAAAATGCTTTCTTCTAAATGTGCATGTGATTAGATCTTGGGGAGCTACTCTATCATTATCATAATGGATTTTTTTTTTCCCTCACAAAGTTGCATTTTTCCTACTCAATCTCTTTGACTAAATGAATTTCATATGTGTAATCAAAGCATTATGCATGTCACTGTGCTTGGAGTTAACTGGAGCAATTTTTGTTAAAATTTACCCCATGGTAAAATAATCTTTGAAAACAATTTCATGAAAGAGACTTTTTAAAGTTATTATTTTAAACGTAACCATGCACCTTTACTTAGCTGCAGTATTTTTTCTCTTGGACCAAATGGGTATCCTTAGACTCAACATGTCTATACGGGACTTCCCTGGTGGCACAGTGGTTAAGAATCCGCCTGCCAATGCCGCCGACACGGGTTCAAGCCCTGGTCCACGAAGATCCCACATGCCTTAGAGAAACTAAGCCTATGTGCCACAACTACTGAACCTGTGCTCTAGAGTCCGCAAGCCACAACTACTGAAGCCCACGCACCTAGAGCCCGTGGTCCGCCACAAGAGAAGCCACCGCAATGAGTAGCCCCCCGCTCTCCAGCACTAGAGAAAGGCTGTGCACAGCAACGAAGACCCAACACAGCCAAAATTTTATTAATTACTTAATTTTTTAAAAACATGTCTTTACCTCAGTGTAAGAATTACATTTTGGTTCTTAAGCAATAATTAGAAGGTTAGGGAAATTTTAAAACTTCAAAACCTCCTGCAAAGAAAGGAATTCTTACTTACTTACTTATTTATTTATTGGCTGCGTTGGGTCTTCGTTGCTGCGCGCAGGCTTTCTCTAGTTGCAGCGAGCGGAGGCCACTCCTCGCTGCGGTGTGCGGGCTTCTCATTGCAGTGGTTTCTCTTGTGTGGAGCACAGGCTCTAGGCATGAGGGCTCAGTAGCTGTGGCACGCAGGCTCAGCCATTGTGGCTCGCTAGGCTCTAAACTGCAGGATCCACAGTTGTGACGCACGGGCTTCACCACTCCGCGGAACATGGGATGCTCCTGGACCAGGTCTTGAACACGTTTCCCCCGCACTGGCAGGCGGATTCCCAACCACTGCGCCACCAGGGAAGCCCAGGAATTCTTAAAAATATGATTAAAAGTGAAAAATTGGAAATAACGTCAATAATATTCATTCATTCAATCATTCAACAAATATTTATTGAGGACCTACCTTATGCTAGCCTTGCCACAGTACTTGGAACAGGACCCATCTCGTGAAGCTCATATCCTAGAGAAACAGGAAATTGGTTACGTAAATTACAGTATATTCAGAGAGCTGGAATACTGTATGGTCCTATAAATGATGTGGTACAAGCATATTTATTAACTAAAATAATGTTCACAGTATATTAAGTCAAAAGTTTACAAAGATTACAGTATGCTGATTTTTATTTAATATACATAGTAATATAAAGCTAACAATTCAGATTTTACTATAGGTGGGCACTTTTCTAAGTACTTCACACAAATTATTTCATTTTTTCCTCTTTACAACTCTGTGCAGAGTTTGGGGTTAATATCAGTATTAACCCCATTTTAAAGATGAGGGGATGGCGACTGAGGCACAGAGATATTAATTAGCTTGCCTAAAGTCCCACAGCTTGTTAGTGAAGGAAATGGAGTTTAAACCCAGGTAGTTTGGCTCTGGAGATTCATACTCTGATCACCATGCTCTTCTGACTCATATGTGCTTGGGCTCACACTGTGTGGGTTCAAATCCAGGCTAAGCTACTTGTCAGTCATGTGATCCTGAGCAAGTTATTTAACCTTCCTAAGCCTCAGTGTCTTCCATCCTGAAATGGAGAAAATAATAGTTGCCCTCTCACACAGTGTTAACATGTAGATTGAGTGAGAAAATCCACATTGTTTAGTACAACGCCTGGCACACACAGGGAGGACTCAATAAATATTCTTCTTCACCATCTTCTTCTTCAAATTCTGGAAGAATATATGCCCACATATTAACAGTGGCAATTTCTGGGAAGTTTAATTACAGAACACGTTACTTTTATTCTTTTTATTTTATTTAACAGTATTTTCTACGTTTTTCATAATATATATGTACTTTGTGATTAACAAACTATTGGATATAAAGTAAAACTCATATTTCTCAATTGTAGCATCCTACAAATATAATTTCTGTAATGAGAGGAATAACAATGCTCAACTTTTATCGAGCACATTCTATACATCAGGCATCACTGGGGGTAAAGAAAACATAAAAATGAATAAGACCCAGAGGGAGCTCCGACAGAGCTTGCAGTAGAGTAGGCAAAAAAAAAAAGTATAGAGGGAGAACTGTCAGGACGACAAGCGACTATTCTGAGAGAGACACATGCATGATGCTATATAAGCCCAGTAGAGACTGGGAACCTGCCCAAGAAGCAAGAGAAGTCTTCACACTGAAGGGGACAGCAGTATGAGTCCGCAGGGCTCAGAAAACGTGTCCTCCAACTTCTCAGAGGGAAACAATAAATTTAAAGTACAGGGCTTCCCTGGTGGCGCAGTGGTTGATAATCCGCCTGCCAATGCAGGGGCCACGGGTTCGTGCCCCGGTCCGGGAAGATCCCACATGCCGCGGAGTGGCTGGGCCCGTGAGCCATGGCCGCTGAGCCTGCGAGTCCAGAGCCTGTGCTCCGCAACGGGAGAGACCACAACAGTGAGAGGCCCACGTACCGCACAAAAAAAAAAAAAAAAAAAAGTATACTATGATAAAATGTCAGAGGTAATGAAATCACCTGCATAGATTGTAAGCCATGAGTCACTTATGCTTTGGTTCATCTGGGACTTCAAACTTATACCTAAGGATTCTGTGTACTTCTCCCCTTGACAATCAACTCACCTCGCATCAGGCTTACAACTGGCCTTTAGCTGAACTCCTAAGAATGAGTAGGAACATTCCAAGCAGATAAGTGGGGCTGGGAGTGGAGGGGACTTTTCTGGACAAACTAACTGAAGGTGAGAGCAATGACACAGAGTTGTTCAAGAAAAGGTTCGGGGACAAGGAGAAGCCTGACTCACGGGAGGTGTCTATGCATGAGCAGGACTGGTGGGAAATGAAGTGACAGGCCTTATTTGAATTCTCAAAAAACCACAAGTGAGAGAAGGTAGGGCTTCAAAAGAGAGAAGAGTCCTGCATTGAATTTTGCACCCATGGGAACATGAGCTGGTAGAACACAGATTATATGTTTCATTTTCATGCCCTTACCACGCCCTGAGTGTGGTAAGTATTAATCAGAAACTCATCTTCTGATCGGAAGGAGTTGGAGGGTTTGAGCTAGGTCTAAGGATAAAGATTGATTACCAGTGCAGATATCAATTTTGGATGTTACTTAGATGCTGCTACTCAGATGCTCTTATGCTTCCAATTCTTGGAGAAAATTTTTTTTAATAAAACAAAACTTTCACACTCTCTTAACAAATTAAACATAAAACCTCCAAAGTTGTCAACTGAGAAAATAATCTCAACACAGGGACAAGATTGGGAACCACATGAAAGACTTGATACAAATCGCTAAGATAAATGGGAGCACTGCCAAAAGTAAAATGTGTGAAAGTCATAAGCAGGTAATTTACACACATACACAAAGTAAAAACGGGTAATAAACATGAAAAGATTGCTACTCTCCTCAGTAATAGAAGCAATGCAAATTAAAACAACAATGAAGTATCATTGTTTTCTATCCAACTAAAAATTACTTCTAAAATTTTAACAGCCAATAGTAATGTTAAGAGAAACTTTACAGAACAGTTTGATAATATGCATCAAAAAATATGCATACACTTTGAACAAACAGGTGGTTGCCAGAGGGGAGGGGGTTGAGGGGAGAAAAGAAATAGGTGAGGGAAATTAAGAGGTACAAACTTCCAGGTGTAAAATAAATGAGTTACGGGTATGTACAGCGTGGGGAATATAGTCAATAAATATGTAGTATCTTTGTACGGTGACATACTATAACTAGACTTATAATGGTGATCATTTTGAAATTTGATCATTAGAAATATCAAATCACTATGTTACGTAACAGGAACTAACACAGTGCTGCAGGTCAATTATATTTCAAAAACAAACCATAGAAAAAGAGATCAGATTTGTGGTTATCAGAAATCAGGGGGTTGAGGGAGGAGGAATTAGATGAAGGCAGTCAAAAGGTACAAACTTCCAGTTACAAGATAAATAAGTACTAGGAGTATAATGTACAACATGATAAATATAATTAACACTGCTTTTGTATATGTTGTATATGAAAATTAAGAACAAATCCTAAGGGTTCTTATAATAAGAAAAAAAATTTTTTCTATTTCTTTAATTTTGTATCTGTATGAGATGATGGATGTTCACTAAACTTACTGTGATAATCATTTCATGATGTATGTAAGTCAAATCATTGTGCTGTGCACCTTAAACTTATACAATGCTGTATGTCAATCACATCTCAATAAAACTGGAAGGAAAAAAAAAGAGAAAAAATATGTGCATACACTTTCACCCAACATTTGCACTTCTAGGAATGTATTATAAGGAAATAGATAGGATATACACAAAACTTTATGGCAGAGATATTCACTACAAAGCTATTCAAAAAAAGAAAATTTAGAAACAGTCTAAAGGTCTAACGATCAATAATTAGTTGAATAAATTATATTATTTTTAACTTTTTATTTTAAAATAATTTTAAACTTATCAAAAAGTGTTTAGCGGTACAAAGAAGTGTTTGTAATAATTCTGGAACAAATTCAAACTGAACTCATAAAACCTAGGAAGGCATTTTGGTGGGTGCTTTCTGAGTAGCCAAAGGGGAGTTTGTCTGCCAATTCTGAAAGTCTTTTGTGGGAAGGATATGGACAAAGTACACTTCTGTGCAAGCTCAGAAACCCAACAGTCATTTTGACTTTGACCAGGCTAATGTAGGACTGTAAGCTCCCATATTGCTGATGGCTTGGTTACAAAATTGCAATACTAATTCTCCATCCCCTGTGTATGGTGCTGCCTGTGGAGGAAAGTTAGAGAAACATAAATGATTAAAATAACATTCAGACAGAGATCTTGAAAAGTACAAACCAGTGACAATCAATTCCCAGGAAAATTCTAGAACTGACTGCTACTCAGAATTTAGAAAATTTTGGTAAAGAAAAGAGCAACACCATGAGACAATGTAGGCTCACAAAAAATGAGTCCAGCCAGATTAATCCCTTTGACTTTTGTCAGAGGGCCCCAAGATTCATAGAACAAGAAAACATCATAGACTAAATCTAGATCTCATCCAAGTACTTTATGTCTTTTTTGATGTCTGTGACCAGTAGCAATTCTGTCCAATGACTTACTAAAGCACTTATAATTTATTAAATGCATTTATATAGATGTAGCATTCACTACCATCTTTTTATTCCTTCCATAATGCCTGCACATAGTGGGCACTTAGTGTTTGCTGAATTGATAAATAAATGATGCTACATTTTAATTTTCTTTGGAGATCCTGGTAAACTTTTCAGTGGAAGATTAGTTTTTAGAGAACAGGTCCTAAAGATAAATATGAACAAATGGCTCTGATTTTCTTTAGCAGAGGAGGGACAAATAGATTTTTCCTCTCAAGGTCCTAGATGAGAACAAACATATTTCACTGGGTCAGCCGAGGGGAGGAATCCATCTGTTGATGTTTATAAAACAAACACTTGGGGTTCCATTAGATTCTATCAGTTCACAATTATTACGCTTTTCACACCTCTTCCCAGTCCCCAAACCTGAGTGGTGGTGACCCAGCTCACTTTCCCCAATGTCCTTGGAAGTCACTTTTTCAGGATAATAAAATTTAGCATGATTTGAACTATAAAAAAAAAAAAGTAAGGGAGCTAAGGGAGACACATGATATGATCAGCTTGGGGCTCACGAACCCACAAAGAAATGTCCTGCCCTTACTTAGAAAACCAGCTAGGTGAGGTTTTCCTCATTTGCTTATGCTTTTATGGATTGAAATTAAGTATATGTTCACATTCTAGAATGTTACCATTTCAATAATTCCAACTCTGTTCTAGACATCAGAAGTCCTGATTTTCCAACTGCCTTTCTGGTGCTTAAAAAATGTGTAGGAGTTGAGCTTTAAAAAAAAAGAAAAAGAAAAAGAAAAGAAAGAAAGAATCCAGGTCTTTAAAGGAAACAGCTCATCTTCCCAAATGTTTAAGTTAGAACATAAATTACAGGTAACTCCCACCATAAACACAGCTGCACTCTCTCTCTCATGACATTAAAGACAAACACTCTTCCGTCAGGATCTCAGGAAGAGCAGCAGAGATCTCCCTTTGTGGGGAGCAAATGAAAACAGTCCTGTTGGCATCCCCAAGATGCAGTGCGCTTGAAGATGTGGGCAAACAAACTCCTCCCTCTCATCCACTCTCTCTGGCTTTGAGATAAGTAGGAACGTTTCCTTTAAAGAGCTTCGACATGAAAGGCAAGGCTTTCCAGCTGGAATGGGAGTCTGTGTGTCAATGACAAACACATGCACTGAATGTCAACAACACAACAGTTTGAAACATTACAGAAAGTGCCTCAGATGACTCTGTTCACTGTTGGCCTGACTGGCCCTGCTGTTGAGACATAATTATAAGGGGCCCATAGGCACAGCTCCAGAGCTGGGCCCCATATGAGGAGAGACTGGGCTGAGCTAGGATAAAGAGGCAACAGACTAAGTAACTCATTTTTTTGATAACCTCACTGTCACTGAGATAGCCTCCAAGCATCTAAGGGCAATTAAAATTAAAATGAAGAGAAAATATTTTGTACTTATTCATTTTTTTAAAGATTTTTTGATGCAGTCCATTTTTTAAAGTCTTTATTGTATCTGTTACAATGTTGCTTCTGTTTTATGTTTTGGTTTTTTTGCCACGAGGCATGTGGGACTCTTAGCTCCCCGACCAGGGATCAGACCCACACCCCCTGCATTAGAAGGCGAAGTCTTAACCACTGGACCACCAGGGAAGTCCCTTGTATTTATTTTTTAATAAAACTCTGGCTTCGATATCTCTCAGTGCAAGAGCTAGAAATAGAAGGAGGGAAGGGGAATAAAGGAAAGAGCAGAAGAGAGAGGTAAAGAAGAGTAGGTAATCCTCCTACCAAATCTTGGATTAGAACCACAGAATTGTAGATCTGGATGGAACATTAATGATGGAACCCTGTGGTTCTCAAGACTAGCTGTACCTCAGAATTACCAGGGAAGCTTAAGAAAAAATGAGTGAGATAAGATACATGATAGGTATGTAGGTAGGTTGATGATAGATGGATGGATAGATAGATAAATAATGATGATGATAGATAGATAGGCAGTCCCCCCATTTCCCACATTGAGATGCTGATGGACTTGAGCTAGAGTAGAGCTAGGGCATGGGTATATTTTAAGTTCCTGAGTGGAGGATTCTCTAGTAATTTCAGGGTTGATAAACACTAATTACCAAAAAAAAAGAGTGTTCAGGGCTAGGAGAGCAGAGGTTTAGGGTGCTCTGGAATCACAGACAAGGAATCCCTAACCCAGTTTGACAGGCTAGAAGGAAGTTGTGACATGCTGACTAAATTGAACTCTAGACAAGTTGTCAGTCAAAAACAGAGAGAGGCAGAAATAAAACCATACAGGTAGATGAGGCATATATAACATGCTAAGGAGTTTGGCAATTATCCAAAGGCAGCTGGGAGTGGTAGCAAGACTTTCAATATGGAATGTCATGTACATCTGTTGTGTTCGCCTGCCAAGGCTCCCTTCTCCCCTTCAGCTGATAACAGAACCCATTCATGGGGTTTGGGTAGAGCTGACTCTGTCCTCCAAGCCCAGGTCTGCCCAAAGAAAGGCCTGAATGACTCAAGCTTCAGTGATTGGTTCACGTATAGATCCATGACTCTTCTTGGGACCTGTTCTGCCAAAACCATGTGGGAAGATGTCCTGCTTTTGCTGGGCTGTGCATCTGGTAGAGTCTGAGTCCTGGGCTCCCAGTGACCAACATACCCAGCACGTATATTGGAAACCCTACATCATGCTGGGCCTTTAATCAGACCCATCTTTTGGATTTCCGAATGATGTAGCCCAATTAATCCCTACATCATTTGTTTAATACAGTTTGAATTGGGTTTCACTCACTTGCAAGCAAAAAAACCTAATACAAGACCACTATTGTATTTTAGAAAAAACAAGCCAGCTGCAAGGTAGAGAATGATATACAAGTTCAGAGGCTACTAGAGTCATCTAAGTGAGAAATAACGAGGGCCTGAGCTAGGTGTGGGGATGGTGAAGATGTGATGAGAGACAGAGACAGAGAGAGAGAGACCAAGTGAGAGACAGAGAGAGGGAGGGAGAGAACTGCCTCACCACGATGTGTGGGGGTTGATTAATGGAAAGGAAACAAGATGTGATGGATTTATGCAAGTATCCCTTTAATGCTTACTGTATATAAAATGGGCATAACACCTCAAGAGGAAGGATTTAATGAGCCCGTACATATAAAGAATATGCTTCCACAGCCACTGTGTAAAAGATAACTTGAGTTATGATGGATATATTTTTAGTGTCTTTGGTTCTGCAGGCAGTTTCCCAGTCATTTTTTATTCAAGTATTGTTTGATGTATTTTTGAGACATGCTGCAAAAAAATCTAGTGCAATGGAAATTCAGCTAATGAACTTTTCAGGAAGAAATACTTTTTTCATATCTGCCAGTAAGATTATCTCTTCGTATATTGTGAAAAGATACTAAAAATGATTTTATAATTTAGAGGAAAATTTTTATATTGATGAATAACTTTTAAAATAATTTTATTAACTGAAGGTGGAAAGTAATATCCAAGGATAAAAGAATCAAGCTTGATAAAAAATAAATCATGCGTTTCTAGAGATTCCTACACAACTCACTTCAAAAATATGAAGAAAAAGACCATTCTTGTCTGTCCTGAGATGAATTTACTAACAGAAAATTAATGGACACCAGTACTGAAAAGTATAAAAACAGGCCAGCCTGAGGTGTGAATAGTCCATTTAAATTTTTGAGGAGTTAAGAGAAGTCTATGTCAGTGAAATGCAAGCAATGAGGCATGATTGACACACTTAGAAAGACAATGACTCAGAGAGCCCCAAGAGATCCAAGACTGTGCACCAAGGCAATAACATCAGAATTGGGGCCTGGAAAATCAAATCTCCAGTTTTAAATAACAGGTTCCCACAAGCTCAATAGGCTTACTCTGCTGTTCAAGAGAAGTGAGAAGTCACCTGAGGCTGACAGGAATAATGAAACACTGCAACATGGTACAGCAAATGTTTTCTTCAGCATAAGCCAAGACATCTCCATCGTGGTCCTTGATTATCAGCAGGGAGCATTCAGTGTGATTTATGCAGGAAAATCCAGAATCTTCTCATCTATTTTGTCCCATGCATCCTCTATTATTCAGTAAGATATTGTCAGCCACCTTCTGGATATGACTAGTAATCTCTCATAAACTGAAAGTGTATTTACAATGTATAGATGTATTATAAACAAAGAAAAACAACTCCGAGCCTTAGCTAGATCCACCAGGTTTGGGTCACGCCAACAATATTTCCACTTGGGAAAATTTTGTATTATCTCTTTATTGGTTTCATTATCTCTTTTTCATCATTACGTGATATTCTAATTGTCATAGCCCTTCTATTAATTGTAGCTTCTATATGCAATGATCATGAATCAGAATCCTTCTGGGTTCATAAAAACCCTGACCCATACAGCTGTAGGACAGCTTAGCCCAACCTTCCTTCTAGGGTAGGAATCCTTCCCCCATCGCTGTCAAGTGATTTCTCTGCCTTGCTTAAATACTTGCAAAGGTAGGAAACTCTCCCACCTATGTTATATTCTGATGCCTACTTTACGTTTTCCCTTCTGTAGAATAAACTCCATCTCTTCTTCCTAGGAAGCAACTATCTCGGGTACTTCTGTCATCCTCTCCCATAAGCTGCTGCATAAAGAAGTGCTCTTCGAATCTCCCCCAGCACAGAGGTCAGCTTGTTTTGTCATAGGTATAACTTTCTATATGCAGCCAGATACCCTTAGATTGCTGAAGCTGATCCCTCAGTCTCCACTTCCTAAGGATCAAATGAGCCAGGGTTCTTTCCAGCTTTCTCCAGAAATTCCCCCTGTGAACTGCTACAAAGGTTGCCTATTTTTCTCACTTCTCTCATTAGATTGAAATTTCTTCTCTCCTTACTTAGACTCAGACTCTAGGAGCCAGAGTCAGTAAAGGTGCCTCTTCACTGTAGATTCTATAATTTTCATCTTAATTCATGAAGTATTCATAGAAGCACCGGTTTTTAGCCAGAGATGACTTGATAATCTCCTGGTGCTTTGGCTCTTCAAACTTCTGTGGAGCCCTTTGACGTCATGTATAATTTCAGAGTTTCAGAGTCGAAGGACACTCCCTTGGGGAGATCCCTCGGTAAGAACTGCTGATCCAGACCAGGCTTTACACTTGAAAGATAAGAAAATAAGGAACATAGAAGACAAATCATTTGTCTGAGATCTTAGAGCTTAACAGTGTTAAAGCTTGCATTAAACCCCAAGTTTCCTGATTCCTGGTCTGGAGCCCTTTCTACCACCTCATGTTGTTGCTTCTTATGTTGGGTGCTAAATTATTAAAAATTGCACAGAAAGTGGGATTGCAATTCAGTAGCAAGAAAGGCCTCGGCAAATCCTATGAGGATCTCAGGGGCTGGGGTGGCTATTCATTGTGGTACTGAGTTGAGGAGGGGGATGATACAGGGTGAGATGGGGAACCTGAACCTTTATATTCCCACACTAACCAGCCAATAGATGTGGACTGCTCAGAAGACATGTGACCTTGAGCCAGGAAGATCTCTTGAGGGCCTCCGTTGAGAGTTACCTGCCATCAACTCTCCCAGCAGGATAGTGGAATGAGTACCTTTGTCCTAGAGAGGGAGGAACCTGGATAGGGCACCATCACATCCACTACAGTGGACATGAGAACACTTGCAACTGGCCTCCTATTCCTTCTCAAATAACCCTCAACATTTTAAGGTGACATTTTCCTCTCTCTCTTTCGTTCTTCTTGGAAGAACTAAAATAGCTCATAGATCATCAAGAGCAGAAAGAATGCAGCTACAATGCCCCCAAACATATCTGTGCTAGACTAAGGACTCCTCTAAACACTGTAATGACAAATGACCTTGACAAAATGAGGAAAGTCCTTTTCCGAAAATAGACCCTGGGGGATCCCAAAAGTACTGGGATGAAATTGATTGAGCAATGCACCGTTTCGCTTTATAGGCTTTCCATTTGTCATACAAATTACAATGAATACTTATTTCTTGATTTACATTTCGGCCTTCACACAGTTTGCAGCTCCTGCCATGTTTACATGCACCATCTGGAAGAACTAATGAGCCAAGGAGCACCAGAAATTACAACTTGCTTTGACTAAACCTGGAAGATTTTTACTGGCAATAAAATGATTTTAGTTTCTTTTCTTTCTGGATTTGCAAGGAGATTAAAACTTGAGTCTCACCGACTGTAGGGTAGAAATATGCAAAGCTAATTTTAATGGAGTGAACCTGAAGGCAGCTGGCATCCCTAATCAATTCAGAATAATTTAGCCATTATAGTAATAGTCATGACAGAACGTCTCTTCTGACATTGGAATTTTTTTAAATTACCTAGCCTATACGCAGAGGTCTCCGTGGGTCTCGGAGGGCAGAAAGGGAAACACTAAATGGCATAGAGTCTAAGAACGTGGACTCTGCCCCCCACACACCATGGGCTTGGACCCAGCTCTGTCACTTAGTATTGATATGACTCTAGACAAGTTACTTAACCTCCTTAGAGATCAGGTGCCTTGTATATAAAACAGGAATAATGAAAGGAACTATATGATGGGTTATTGTTAAAATTAAATGAGATAATGCAAATAAATTAAATTGAACTGTTAAGGCAAGACATTAAAGAATCACTCAGTAATTGTTGGCAGTTATTAAATATTTCCTGTCTTGTTTATCAAACAAAAAAAGTATAATACAAATTCTCCTTTTAAAGGCAATTTAGTCTCTCTTGGTCAAATTTGCCCAGTGTAGAAGAAAACTAGATATAGCATGGGTGGATTAAATACATCCATAATTAAGTCCAACCACTCATTTTGTCCCATGCTGAGTGTGAAGGTCTTCGGGGTTAGCCCTGATCTAGGAGGCTAAGTCCAAAGGGACTCTAGGAAATATAAATGGGTATACAGATGGGGCCAACTACTTGAAAGACATTTCACATTCTAGTCTTCAAAAAAGTTAAATTTAGAAAAGGAAAGAAGTGACTGTTCTAATCATTTCTGTTGCCATAGCAAACATCTCCCCCACTGGCAAAGTGAAGGAATGAAGCAAATATTAGGACTACCCAGTAAATCCAAAAAGATGTCATTATAGTCCAAGAAAGGCTCTTCTAAAAATAACACACTCAATTTGGCATTAATTAATGTAATTTTTATAGTTTTTATAAAATGGTATTTTTATTTATGATTATAAAACAAAAAAATTGCATACTGTAGAAAATACATTAAAGTTTTGAGGAAGATAATAAAAATCACCCAAATGATACAATTTAGTGATTAAATACTTAACATATTGATAGGTTTCCTTTCGGTTTTTCTTCCCCTATGTACAAATAGGAGTTTTTTTTAGAATTGTGGTCATACTGTCTATTCAGTATTTGACTCTGCTTTTTTCATTTACTAATTCACGTAAACACTTAACAGCATTTTTACCTATTTCCTGAAGATGTGACTTTTAAAAATATGTGATATTTCCTTACATAGATTCCTCCTATAATCATTAGTGTTTAATTTTTTACTCTAAAAAATGAAGCTGTAGGGCTTCCCTGGTGGCACAATGGTTGAGAATCCGCCTGCCAATGCAGGGGACATGGGTTCGATCCCTGGTCTGGGAAGATCCCACATGCTGCAGAACAATTACACCCTGTGCGCTACAACTACTGAGCCTGTGTTCTTGAGCACGTGAGCCACAACTACTGAGCTCGCTTGCTGCAACTACTGAAACCCGCATGCCTAGAGCCTGTGCTCTGCAACAAGGGAAGGCATCGCAATGAGAAGCCCACGCACAGCAACGAAGACGCAACACAGCCAAAGATAAATAAATAAAATAAATTTATTTTTTTAATGAAGCTGCAATAAACATTTTGCACATTAATCTCTGTCCAAATCTGATTTTTTTAAAGGATGCCTAGAAGTGGAATTACTGCAAAGACTGTATTTTTAAGTCAATTATTGCCCATCAGTTGCTTTCCACAAAGATGATACCAACTTTCATTCCCACTGGCAATGTATGAGTACCCACCTTACCAAACTTTTGCCTATACCGAATTTCAAAACTTCTAAAATTGGAAGAGTATTAATACGAAATAATTGATTCTTGGCAATAAGACTATTTTAATTATCTAAATTAAATTTTGAAAGTTAATTCATGATGTTTGGATCAAAGTTAGTTATATTCGCTATTCCGGTCAGTCTCGTGGTTGAATTATCTGCATATTCCTTTATCTTTTGCCACCATTCGTAGTTTACGAGCCTCTAGAGGGCAGCAAAGGGTTTTATGTACCTCCCACACCACAGTGTCTGTACACAGTTTATGATCAACAATGATTTGTGAAATGGAAATGATTGAGCTATCTAGCCTTTACGATGACTTCAGCCCATCTTGTGAAAGGAGGAGATAGATTACAAAACCCAGAAATGTCTATCTCCCCATCACCACAGTCTGACTTGATCAGAGAAATATAAAACAAACTACAGAAAATCAGGCCTACAGTGATAACACTGGCACATCTTAGCTAGAAAAATAGCTTTCAAACTTTTTTTGACCATGGCTCACAATAAGAAAAACACACCATGACTCAGCACACATACATATATAGAGATAGATAGTTAAAATAAATATTGCTTCTCTTGTTAACCTGTGATGCCCACTGCTGTTTTCTACTCTATTTCAATTTTTAAAGAATGACCATCACAACTTACAAAATTATTTCACAATTATTCAGTTTGGAAGACAATTCAGTAGAGCAAGATTAGAATTGGCTACCAGTTGCATGGCAGCCTCGTAGGCTGTCAGCTTCCATACCTTTCAGGGGTTGGGGAGACCTTTCTTGACCCTCCACTGCTCCTTCCCACATGAGCAAGTCTGTGGAGGCTGCCTCCACCCTGTGTGGTCCCACTGGTGTACCCTTGTTTCCTTAAACCACAGATCCAGGCAACAATTGGTAATCTGTACTAGTATTGTAGTCTGGCTTGTGATTCACAGCAGTCCAATGAGAAGAAATCCTTAACTGTTAAATGCGAAACTTGTGTAATGAGCATGAATGACAACTTATAATCAACTGAAGTGATGAAAACCTCAGGAAAGAGGTGTAGATTTCACCTCAAACCTCAGATTCAGTTAATTAGTTCACTCTAGAGATCAGAGCACCTCAGAAGTATGAGATCCCAGCTTTATCAGATACCAAATGTCAGTGTCTACAGGTTGACAAAGACCACAGCACCCTTCACTGGGTTCCAGAAGCTGACTCTTTCTTAAAAGCTCTAGCAAACATTCTCTGACTCTGAGATTCATAAGCAATCAACCACTCTTCTCATTTCCAGAAACTAGAGTTCCAAATTATGGCATTTCTGATGAAGACTGCAAATGAGGCAATTCTTGATAGGATAAAGGGAGAAATGGTAAACACTTATAAGGATGCAAGTCCCCCTTCACAAACACCTCAAATCTAGCTCTTTACCACTAGATAAAGCTCTAAATTGATGCAAAAGGTGAAGTCATCACTTTGCCATTGTGATACAGTGAATCTTCTTCTGGGGATAAAGCTTTAAGATAAATATAAAAGCCAAAAAAAAAACCACATTTAATAAAACTACCCTAACAAAAGGCAAGAATCCAAGTAAATCCACATGTTTTCTTTTACTCATAGCTAGCTAAATAGCTATTCTGTCCCAGACACCATATTAAAAGCTTTGTAAGCATCATCTCATTTAAGTCTCATAATTCTATGAGATCAATCTCACTTTCCAGAGATTAGACACAGTAAATGTAAATGTTTTGTCATTGGAAGAGGCCATTTGTCCTCAAACACCCATTATCCTCTTCTTGGTTTAGAAATAAACATCCGAGTTTAGCCTGGCACATAGCCACGTGACTAAAGAAAACATTTCCCAACTCCTTCGTATAGCCATTGTCTTAGCTTGGGTTGCTTTAACAAAATACCATGGACTTAAACAACAGAAATTTATTTCTCACAATTCTGGAGACTAAGAAGTCCAAGATCAGAGCCCTCTTCCTGGCTTGCAAACTGCTGTCTTGTATCCTTACAGAGCAGAGAGAGAGCAAGCTCTCTGGTCTCTTTTTTTAAGGGCGCTAATTCCATCAGGAGGACCCCACCTTCATGACCTCATTTAAACCTAATTAATTCCTAAAGGAACTAACCTAATTAACTAATTAATGGGAGTTAACCTAATTAACTCCCATTGGGAGTTAGGGCTCAACATACGAATTTTGGATGGATATAAACATAAAACAACAGCCATGCAATTAAATCCTGGGCAACAAGCTCTGAGTTAAAGTGACGTGTAATTTCTAGGTTGTTCCCTTAAAAGGGACATGCCCCCCCACTTTTCTTCCCTTCCCACTGGCCGGGATGCAGATTTGGCAGCAGAAGCTGGATCAACCATCTTGAACCACAAAACAGAAGCTGTATACTGAAGATGGCAGAACAACAAGAAACCAGATACCATGAAGTTGTCACATCAACTCTAAAGCATGTACTGTGTTATGAGAGAGAGAGAGAAGTTTCTCTCCTACTGAAGCCACTGTACTGTGTCCTTTGCTACAACAGCTGAATTCGTGTTGTAACTAATTCATTATCCAGGTCACATCCTCAATACATAACACAGCCTGCTATTTGAACCCAAATCTGTGTGAATTCAGTTTCTTACAGACCGTGCGGTAGTGCCTGCAAAAACCAAAAGAGGAAAGTATACCAAAAGGAGGTCAAGCTGGCATCCAAAGAAGGTGCTAAATGCAAACTACTTTTAGCTCTTTGATGCCTGCAGCAAACCTGTACCACTTCACACTGGAAGGTCAGGCCTCCGGATCTTGAAAGGAAACACCAATAAACAGCTGGAAGGATGGAAGGCCTTCCATCAACCTCGACTATGCAAGCACAAGTCTGACAGTTGCAGATAAGGGCTGGATTCAGGTTTGCTGTAGAAAGCAGCCACCATAAACAATCCATGGAGATAACACCGTGTCAGTGACACTTCCCAGCTGAAGTCCCACGTGGTAGCACCAAGGTGCTTTGGTTGTGGCCACCTCTCACCAAGAGTGTTTCTAACAGCCAATCCCAGTAGCACCCTGGAGCCTGAAACTGAAGAGTTGTCCATCCAAAATCTATGCTTTGAAAGAATCAGGGCTGGCCTGTCTCAAGGATATAACAAAGCAAGCCACCCTCCTCCTCAGCAGGAAAGCCTTGCTTTCCATCACAAAGCTGATTTGGGGACAGTCATTTGATTTGGCCAAAACAAACGAAAACCAAATCATCTGCTTTCAGACCTGAAAGATTTTCAAATCCAGCAACCAGGCACTCTTCCCATTTTTTTATATCAATGCCTCTCTGCCTGTGCCCTCATCCCCTCCCCACCACCTTGTAACCTGGAAAGCCTGTGAGAAATCACTTTTAAATAAATATGGGGATTTTGAAGAAATGGTATGAATTTCTTTTGTTTCTCTGAACCTGAAGGAATCACTAATATCAGTTGGACCCAAATGTCAGAACTTGGGGCCACATCTCACAGTCAAGCAACAAGGCTTCCAAACCAAACCAGCCCAGCTGTTTGTCCCTGTGGAAGAATGTAGGCCAAGGATGGTTACCAGCCTGCCTACCGGCAGAAGCAGAAATCCAACACCCCAGAGAAAGACACAATTCCCTGTAAACAAAGAAGGGAAGAACTGTTTATTGCAGCCACTGAAGTCTTTTAATATCAGGCTCCAAGTATGTCAAGCACACCAAACAAATTTAGCTTCACCACCTGTTCCGGAAAAGAAACGCCCATGCCAAAATCCCCCCAAAAGCGCATAGATATTCTCAGTGTGGATTAGCTGGGAGTCTTTTCAAATATGTTCTATATTAGAGTTTGTAAACTGGGCACTTGACGTACACCACATGGCTGCCGTGTAAGACACGTGAAGTTTTTGCTTTGAGCCTAAAAAATCAAACTCCTTTACCCCACAGTTTTTAGACAACCTTTGACAAAATGGTAAGAAGCCCTAAAAAAGCACCAACAAACCTACCCTGCGTATGACTCTGACTTGGGGTCATAGGTAACAAAGAAAGGGGCCTATGTTCTTACTGGAGGGAAAAGACACAAACCTGAAAAATTCCACTGTTCAAGAGATGTTCCAGGAGAGTGTGGTTAATTGCCCAAAGGGTGGGCTAGATGGCAATTGATAAAACAGAGATGTATAAGTATGTCACTGCCAAGAGGTATAAAATGCCACACTATGGGCAGGGAACAGGAAAAGTAATACCTCTGTTAAACCATTAATAAAATTGTCCAACTGGAAGAAAATATTTGCAGGTGATGTAACCAATAAGAGCTTAATTTCCAAAATATGCAAACAGTTCATATAACTCAGTAACAAAAAATGAAACAACCCAATCAAAAAATGGGCAGAAAAATCGAAACCAAAATAGAGTGCTACTTCTCACCCACTAGGGTGGCTATAATCAAAAGGACCAATAACAACAAGTGTTCATGAGGATGTGGAAAAATTGGAATTCTCATATATTGCTGGTGAGAATGTAAAATGGTACAGCCACTTTAGGAAACACTTTGGAAGTTTCTCAAAAATTAAACATGGAGCTACCATATGACCCACGAGTTCCACTGCTATGTACAATCGTCCCTCTATATTCACTGGGGATTGGTTCCAGGACCCCTGCTGATACCAAAATCCTCAGATGTTCAAGTTGCTTTTATAAAAAGGTGTAGTATTTCCATATAACCTATGCATACCCCCTTGTATACTTTAAATCATCTCTAGATTACTTATAATACCTAATACAATGTGTTATATAAATAGTTCCTGGTGCGCTGCAAATTCAAGTTTTGCTTTTTGGAACTTTCTGGAATTAAAAAAAATATTTTTGATCCATGGTTGGCTGAATTCACAGGTATGGATCCCATGGATATGGAGAGCCAACTGTATATACTCAAAAGAAATAAAAACATGTCCACACAAAACCTTGTACATGAATGTTTGTAGCAGCATTATTCATAATATCCCCAAAGCAGAAACAGCCCAATGTCCGTCAATTGATGAATAGGTAAACAAAATGTAGTGTATCCATTAAAATGGAATATTATTCAGCAATAAAAAAATGAAGTATGGATTCTACAACAACATTCAACAGTACACCATACTGTTGAAGTATGCTACAACATAGATGAACCTTGAAAACATTATTTTAGGCAACAGAATACTGTCACAAAAGACCATATATTATGATTCCATTTGCATGAAGTATTCAAAATAGGCAAATCCACTGAAACAGAACATAGGTTAGTGTTTACTAGAGGCTGAGGGGGAGTGACTGCTAATGGGTTTGGGGTTTCTTTTTTGGGGTAATGAAAATATTCTCACATTAGATATTGGTGATGGTTGCACAACTGTGAATATACTAAACTCCACTGAATAGTACTCTTTAAAGGGACGAATTTTATGCAATGTGAATTATATCTCAATTAAGCCGATATATATCATAATATCATATGTATGTGTACACACACACAGTTGAAGATATGAGGTGGAGGTAGCCTGTGTTTGAGTATGCAACAATAATTGAAACTAATTTATTAGTTACTAATAAATTTCTTCTATTTAAAAAAACAAAAACAAAAAATGGGCAGAAGACTTAAACAGACATTCCCCCTAAGAAGACAGGCAGATGGCCAACAGGCACACGAAAAGATGCTCAACATCACTAATTATCAGAAAAATGCAAATCAAAACTACGAGGTATCACCTCACTCTGGTCAGAGTGGCTATCATCAAAAACTCTACAAATAATAAATGCTGCAGAGGCTGTGGAGAAAAGAGAACCCTCCTACACTATTGGCGGGACTATAAATTGGTGCAGCCACTATGGAGAAGAGAATGGAGGTTCCTTAAAAAACTTAAAATAGAGCTACCATAAGATCCAGCATCCCACTCCTGGGAATAACTGGAGAAAACTTTAATTCAAAAAGATACACAACCCCAATGTTCATAGCAGCACTAGTTACAATAGCCAAGACATGGAAGCAACCTAAATGTCCGTCGACAGATGAATGGATAAAGAATATGGGGTACATGCATACAATGGAATATTACTCAGCCATAAAAAAGGAAATAATGGCATTTGCAGCAACAATGGATGGACATAGAGATTATCATACTAAGTGAAGTAACTCAGAGAAAGCAAATATATCATCTACATGTGGAATCAAAAATACAATATTTTGAATTTATTTAAAAACAGAAGCAGATGCACAGACATTGGAAAGAAACTTATGGTTACCAAAGGGAAAATGGGGTGAGGGGGAGGGATAAATTAGGAGTTTGAGATTGACAGATACATACTAATATATATAAAATAGAAAAACCACAAGGTCCTACTGTAGAGCACAGGGATCTATAGTCAATATATTAAACTATAATGGAAAAGAACATGAAAAAGAATATATATGTTTAACTGAGTCACTTTGCTATACACCACAACATTGTAAATCAACTATACTTCAATTTTAAAGGTAAACAAATAAATAAAATACAAAATAAAGGGTCCAAAAAAAAAGGGCAAACACCAAAATATACTTCCACTCAACATTTACTTCAGAGCAGCTTCTTATCTATGGGTTCTGATTGACTGAGATAAGGTCTTAAGTGTTTAGGAAAATGCCAGGCACCTGCTGAACTTTCAACACACTTGTTTTAAATTGATGTATAACTGATTTACAATATTGTATTAGTTTCAGGTTGTTAATGTGTTTGTTGTCGAGAGGAAACTGTGCTCCCATGTACTTGTTCCAATCACAGACCTGCTGAACTCCTATTCTTCCTTTAAAACCCAACTCAAAACTCTTGGAAGCCTTCCTTGGCCACCACTCCCCTCCCCAAGCAGTGTTAGGAGCTACCCTGCTGGTGTCCCCACTGCAGAGTCTTACACACACAGAGCTCCTCTTATGATTCAGGAGTAATTTAAAGGTAAGGCACGTAGACTCTTCATCTGTGCATCTAATGTCCAATTTGAAGCATGCCTGATGTGAGCCCTAAGTGCTAGAAGGAAAGAAGGCAGGAAAGCAGAACTGTGGAAGCACCTGAGCCCCAATCTCATCAGCCTATGGACACACCCGAGGTCTCAGCAACACCAACATAGTTGTCCCTTGGTATCAATGGAGGAAATGGTCCCAGGACCCTCTCAGATACCAAACTCTGCTGGATGCTCGAGTCCCTTATATAAAATGGCATAATATTTGCATATCAACTACACACATCCTCCTGTATACCCCAAATCATCTCTAGATTACTTAGAATACCTCCTACAATGTAAATGCCATGTAAATAGTTGCCGGCACCTGGCAAACTCAAGTTTTGCTTTTTGGAACTTTCTAGAGTTTTTTTTCCTCTAATATTTTCCATCCCCAGTTGCTTGAATCCTCGGATGCCCAGCCCGCAGATATGAGGGGGAGAGAGGGAGGGCCTACCGTACCTCAGCCTGGAGGGCAATACGCCTACTAGCATCGCCTCTGGGGCACAATCTAATTCCTTGCAAAGTTCCTTGGAATTCTTTCTGCAGTTCTCCAGACAGCATCGCCCGTGTGCTCGCAAGTCAGTTCTGACTACCACTCCTCTTTCTCCTTGGTCAACCTAAGGCCACGCCTTCCCCCGTGACAGCTCAGCTGTACCACTGTATTGGGAACAGCCCCTCCTCTCAGGTTCTCCAATACGGCTGCATGGAAACAGCTAATCTCTGGAGCACTGTGAAGGCAAAGGCGGGCTCCCTCTCCACCACATGGTCATGAATTGGGGCTGAGATGGGGGCAGGCTAAAGGGTCGGGTGAAACGGGTTTTTCAGGTAACACACAGCATCCATTTCTCAGCTTTCTCTCTGGGGTGCCCGTGGGAAGTCAGAGTAGCAGAGCTGGGATGGGTACAAGGGCCAGCTCCGAAGCCCCAAGCTGCTTGCCAAGTCTGAACTGGGGAGTCAGTCCCCTTCATCCTCCACAGAAAACTCTCTGAGTGGCCCTCCCTCCAGGTTTTTTTATTGATTAGGCCCTGGAGACACATTGCCCACAGCCTATCAGGTGTTCAATCAATAACCTGTGAAAATGTTGAGACCTAACACAGACCCAAAGAAAGTACTTGTCCCAAAATATTTTTTATACTGTGCAAAAATTTAACATGAATATTCAACTAAAATGTTTACCAAATATAACATTACATCAACTCAAATACTATTTCCACATGAAGACATTTATCATAGAAGGTAGGTGAGTTTTCACTTATTAGAATGATATGGGGTAGGTTCTCCAAAAGTAAGAGCTCTGACACACTACTATATATAAAGTAGATAACTAATAAGAACCTACTGTATAGCATGGGGAATTCTACTCAGTACTCTATAATGGCCTATACAGGAAAAGAATCTAAAAGGAGTGGATATATGTATATGTATAACTGGTTCACTTTGCTATAGACCCGAAACTAACACAACATTGTAAATCAACTATACTCCAGTTAAACTTTTTTTTTTTTAAGTAAGAGCTCTGAGAGCCTCTGAAGGTCAAAACTGTCTATCTGAAGGTCAAAATAGGCATCCCTCCCTGCCATCTGATTCCTCTGACCATCTCCAGCGTCCTCAGTCTGCCAGACTTGTCTAAAAAGACTGAAACTCAATTGTAGGTACACGTCAACCCTTTTTCATGGGAAAAAAATTTATGATAGAAATATCTGAATATACACAAAAGAATACACAAGCAGAAGAGGCTTCCTCACCTTGATAAATAATTGAAGGTGATCTTTGATGGCACCGGCGCCTTTACTGAGACTTCAGCAACCACATGGAATAAGCTTCACAAGCCTTTTCCTCTTGAAGAAAAAAATAAGCTTTTTAAGTGGATTTCCTTTCAAGGTGGGCTGGCAATTCAGCAGACACAGGCAAGTAAAAATCTTACAGAGCGAGGAGCATTTTTATTTTAATCCATGTATACGAAACAAAGTAAAGTTCTTCAAAAAATTTTTTTTCCTTCGCATCATTCTCATTGAAAAAGTAAAAAATTGTTCTCCCTCTTTCTGCTGAGAAAGAACTGTAAGCACGTGGAAGCAAATGAAGAACTCTGCAACTTGTGAATTGGATTATTAGTTAAACAATTTCATCCTTCTTTGTTCTTCATGTACAGTCATACCTGGGCGGCTCCTCCCTCTCTGTGAGGCAAAATCCAGCCTCTTCCACCTAGAACCCAATCAAAGCAACCTTTCCTAGCTGACCTCAACTGTGAGTATTCCCCAAGAAATTCTCCTCTACCATGGATCTCATCTCCTTATTTTCTTCACCCTCATTCAACACATTCCCACAAACCCTTTTCCTCACCTGATAAGCCCAACCTCTCCTGCTGGGGCACAGGTGAAGGTCCAGTCCCCTCACACAGGCTTTCATTCTCACTAAACCCTAACAACATTCCCTTCTCCAAAATCCCGTAACAGAGCTTTACCCCACAATTTCATCCCTAAATTTATGCTCTTTCATATTATCTAAAAATTATTTCTATCTATGTCTTATTTCACTAATAAGATTCCCAGCTTCCCCAAAGGAAAGAATTGTGACTCATGCAACTTTTCTCTCCAGCACAGTGTGAAGCACCTACTAAACATTAAGTGCCTATTACCTTAATTTGCTTTGAAATGTTAGATCGAATGTGAGAACTGTCATTTCGGCTCTTTGTATGCTCACCAAATGGAATTTCATAACCTCATGTGGAGAAACGTAGGTGGGTGAGGTTGTGACAGTACAGTATAGCGGTATCTTTTCATCATAGTCAATTTGACACATTTGCTTTAAAATAAACTATCATTGCCATTTTGACCAGTTCACCCACTGGAACCACAGAGAACTATACCAGTTTATGGGCTGATATACAAGTATATCTTTGTGTTTTACAATGAGCAAACATTGAGTTTTCCTTTTCGTTCTCCACGGCAATATTGACGAACATACTCCTAGCGTTCAATTCAGTGTACTCCGAAAACAGAGAGAAAGGAAGCATTTTAAAATTTATCATGAGTGAAATTAAAGGTAACAAGGTAGGAAAAAAATGTACCATTTTAGCAGTTTTACCATACCTTTGTAGGAATGGAATAGTCTCTGAGAAACTTTGGTGAGCGCTTGCAGTGTTGAGACAGGAAGGATCTAGCCGTCAGAGAAGACCTCTAAACTGCTCTGAGGAAACAGAAAAGGAATTTCTTTGTTGTTTTAGAATGAGTTGGGGGAGGAGAGGAGAGAAAGAAAGGAAAAGAGAGCAGAACCAGGAGAATACCTTGTGATAAGACCCTTTCCCCCTTTTCCCTATGGAGCGAGCCAAAAGATGACCCAAGAGGAGGGACCCAAAAGGATTTTGGAGAATTTATTATAGACTTTTAATGTGAAATATGACCCCAAGTCCATATGTCATCCATATCTTCTACCAAACTATTCAATTAATTCTCTGCAGAACTCGATCTTTATAAAACTCAATCTCTCCACAACTCAATCTTTTCTCAACTCAATCTCTACCCAGATCAAATTCTTTTCAACTCAGTCTCCACTCAGTTAAAACAATACCTGAATCAGCTCAAACTCCATCTAATTCAAACTCTACTCAAGTAAATCTCTTCAGCTGAGTTTCCTAAACTAAACTGAATTCTGCTTCCAGGTGCTTTGTATGAGGGTAGCTGTTGGAATCTGAAGCGACCTGCATTTCACGTCTAGGCTGTAGCAGCGTAGGTCACAAAAAACACGAATGCACTTGTCAGAGGAGATGATCAGGATGTGAGTTCCTTCTGAATTTGCAGAAACCTTGCTGAGGATGGATTTCTACAGATTCTGGCTTTGAGGCATTTAAGTAAGCTTATTAGACCTGAAAGGAGAAAGGGCTCCCAGTTGATGTGAGAGTTACACATATTTCTTAAGTCTTTGAATATGCATATGTAGACCGCATGAAAGTAGGAAAAATCCTTTAGAACTGCTCAAGTCCAAGGTGATGCTTAATGTTGTCTATATTTCTGGGAAAATCATTTCTAGCTAAGAAGTAACTCTTTACACCAAAAGAAATAGAAATCACCTGTGCAAAATCTGTTATCACCATGCAATACCATGCTGCAACATGGGAAGAACAAAGAACTCAGTACCCAGAGGCAGAGCCCTGAAGTTACCCAGAATGCACAGGTTGGAGAGCAAGACTATGACACTGAGCAAATAGAAAAATAAGTCATTATCAGGTAGTCAGTGAAAGCATTATACAAAGCACACTGTGGATAGCAAACGTCCTTAGGAAGCCCATTCATGAAGTATTTATTATTTAAAAGGCTTTTAAAGGGTACATCTGGCATAAAAGGGTGGAATGAAGAACGGCAATTACCTACCACCTTTTGAAATGCCACTAAAATAAATTAAAGGAATTAAAAATGCATATTGCATAAGGACAAAGAAAAAACAGGGAGGAGACAACTGCCAATGAATGACATCAACAAATTTTCAAAGATGGAAAGCAGATAGGGGAGTACTAACAACTCTAGCAAAGGGAAGTAACCCAGTATAAAAGACAGAGAAAAATTATTTTTTAAAAAACAAACAAAGCCAAATCACCTGCAATACCACGGAAAGGCTCATGAGTAGATGCACCAGGAATCAGAAAGTAAGAGGAGACCTAGGAATGAAAACCTGTATCCAACAGTAGGAAGTGATCAAACGCTAAGAGCTCTCTCCCTTCCCTCAGTTCCTTGCAGCCAGGCCACTGGCCTTCTCCCCATCACTTAGGAGACTGGAAATTTACCCTTTGGAAAAAATGGGCCAGAAACACTCAAAAATATTAGGTAGTGGGGAGTTGACCTGAAGCATGGAGCTCAAAATAGCGGATTAAGGAAAGCCTTCACAGTAAATATTGGGTCTACATCTCCTTACCCTTCTGCTGGGAACCATATACCCTATAGGAAAGATATCAACATGTTTCTGTTTAAAGAAATTGAACAGCATGAGAGGGGGGAAACTCTACAGGTATTAATATTGAATGTCTTAATGAAAAAGTCAGATCACAGCCCAAAGACCACATACTCCATCACCAACATCCAATTTGCTTTCAAGTGATTATTGTTTTAATGAGAAGATACATAAGGATCCCCAAACATTTGAGCAAAATTGGTCGCCTTATACTACCTTATTATAAGCTGCAGTAATGTTCACATAGGATAGACATACAAAACAACAAAACAGAAACAGATTTTTGACAAACCTCATTTAATGACAAGGTTATTCTCTAAGGAAAGAAGAGTCTTATCAACAAACAATACTGGAACAATAGGATACTCATATGGGAAAAACATTAACTTCATGCTACATACAAAATTAACTCATAAAGGCTAAAACCATAAAACTTCTAGAAGAAAATATAGAAAAAAATTCCCACCACCTTGGAGTATGCAAAATTTTTTCTTACACGAAACATAAAAAATACCAACTTTAAAAGAAAAGAAATTGATAATTTACATTTTAAATTTAAATTTTTAATTTTTTTCTTTTTAAAAGACAGATTTAAAAACGAAAAGGTCAGCCACAGTTTGGGAGAAAATATACAAAGGACTTGTATCCAGAAAAGAACTCTTACTCCTCAATTGTAGGACAAACAACCCAATTTTTTAAAAATAGCAAAATACTTTAATAGATAATTCACTAAAAAAAGATAAACAAATGACAAATAAGCATATGAAAATAGCTTTAATATCATTAGTCATTAAAGAATTGCAAATTAAAATCTCTGAGATACCACTACATACCCACTAGAGTGGCTAAATTTTTTTAAAATAACAATACCAAGGGCTGACAAGGATATACAGCAACTGGAACTCTTCTGCATTGCTGCTGGGGTTATAAAATGGCACAACGGCTTGGCAGGTAACCATACACTTCTTAAAGTTAACCATACAGTTACCATAGGACCCAGCAATTGCTTCCTAACTACTTCCTCAAGATAAATAAAAACATATATTTATACAAAAACTTGCATGTGAATTTTATTATAGCTCTGTTCATTATAGTTCCAAGCTGGAATACCTCTATTGCCCGAATGCCCATGGATAAATAGATAAATAAAGGTGGCATGTCTATAGACTATTCAGCAATAAAAAGGAATAGATACAACATGGATAAATTTTCAAAACTTTATGGAGAAGAAAAGAAGCTAGACATAGAAGACTATGTAGCGTATGAGTCCATTTATATGAAATTCAACTATAGGCAAAATTAATCCGGGGCTTCCCTCGTGGTGCAGTGGTTAAGAATCCGCCTGCCAATGCAGGGGACACGGGTTCAAGCCCTGGTCCGGGAAGATCCCACATGTCGCAGGGCAACTAAGCCAATGCGCCACAACTACTGAGCCTGAACTCTAGAGCCCATGAGACGCAACTACTGAGCCTGCACTCTAGAGCTCATGAGCCACAACTGCTGAAGCCCATGCACCTACAGCCCGTACTCCTCAACAAGAGAAGCCACCGCAGCGAGAAGCCCACGCAGCACAATGAAGAGTAGCCCCCACTCGCTGCAACTAGAGAAAGCCCGAGCGCAGCAACAAAGACCCAATG
>NC_041222.1:57421574-57430752 GCF_002837175.3 Physeter macrocephalus
CCTGGTGGTGCAGTGGTTGAGAACCTGCCTGTTAATTCAGGGGACACGGGTTCGAGCCCTGGTCCGGGAAGATCCCACATGCCGTGGAGCTCTAGAGCCCGTGAGCCACAACTGCTGAAGCCCGTGCACCTAGAGCCTGTGCTCCACAACACGAGAGACCACTGCGAGGAGAAGTCCGCGCACTGCGACAAAGAGTAGCCCCCGCTTACCACAACTAGAGAAAGCCTGTGCACAGCAACGAAGACCCAACGCAGCCAAAAATAAATAAATAAATAATTTTTTTAAAAAAATAACTAGTTGGCTAGATCTCTATCTATAGACCTGAAGGATTCTACATCATGTAGTAACGGAAAAAAAGCAAACTGCAGGGTAATGTGTATCATTCGATCACATTTTTTGTAAAGAGAAAAATGCAAAACCTTTACCTATATGTCTGTGTAAGCAGAGAAGGGAGGAGGGACACGCAGGCCCTGGGTACCTCAGAGGGATGCGAATGGCTGAGGGAGGAACCATAACTCCTCTAGACAGTTACGCATCTCCTCACTTCTTTTTTTAAAAAAATTAATCCATAGTGACAAAGAAAATCAGTGGAAAGAGGGGGGCAGATTGACTCAAAGAAGTATGAAGGAATTTGGGGGGGGTGATGAAAATGTTATAAATCTGGATTATAGTGATGGTTACCCAGGTGTATACATTTGTCAAAACTCATCAAACTATACAATTTACAATAAATACATTTTATTGTATGGAAGTTATACCTTAGTAAAGTTGATTTTTTAAAGAAATCTCTTGATATCACCTCCTCCTGCAACAAACCTATTTCCTTTCTCCCATTCTTAGCAGCCCATTTGAAGTCAGCCTTAAGATCACACCACACCACCAAAACTCTTCTTATTAGATCACTGATGACTTCAAGTTTCCTAATTTGATTGTCAGTTTTATACAGTTTCTCATGTCCTTCTTTTTGGTATGCTTAGAGTCACCCTTCTTTCTTTCTTGGTTCTCTTCCTAACTCACTACCTGTTTCTCATTAGTCTACTTTACTGGTTTCTTCTCATCTTTCCAACATCTACTTGGAATTTCCCCATGCTTAGTAATCCTCTATTCTTTCTTTACATTCATTTGCTAGGCGATCCCAATTCAGCCCCTGGCTTTAAATATTACATGTAAATATTACATGTAAATATTTTGGGATGATTCTCAGAGCTGTATCATTATCCCAGACCTCTGGAGAGCTCTTCCTGAACTCACATACCAGCTGCCACTTGCCATTCTACATGAATGTCTAAGAGGTATCTCAAACTCAGAATGCCTGTGGTAGGTTGAATAAGGACCTGTAAAGATATCCAGGTCCTAATTCCTGGCACTAGTAAATGTTACCGTGTATGGAAAAAGGAACTTTGCAGATGTTAAGGATCTTGAGATGGGGAGATTATCTTGGATTATCCAAATTGGCCCTAAATGTGATCACAAATATCATTACAAGAGGGAAGTAGAGGAAGACTTCACTACAAAAGAAGAAGGAAAGAGATATTCACCCATGATGACTAAAGATGCCAGGCTGCTGGCTTTGAAGATGGAAGAAAAATCTATAAGCCAAGGAATGCAAGGACTGCCATTCTAGTTGCTGGACAAGTCAAGGAAACAGAATCTCCCTTAGAGCCTCTGGAGAAAGTGTGTGCAGCCCTGCCCACACCTTGATTTCAGCCCAGGAAAACTGATCTCGGACTTCTGACCTCCAGAACCCTAAGAAAGTTGTGTTGTTTTAAGCCACTAAATTTGTGGTAATGTGTTACAACAACAATAGGAAACTAACACAACTCCCTAAAGTGAACTCCCAATCCCTCTCCTCCAAATCCCCATACATACATATTCTCATTCTCAGTAAGTAGCTCAGAGCAAAGAAATCTGGGATATACATGCCATGAGAGCAGGGACTCTGTTTTATGCACTACTACATCTCTAAGCAAAAATAACGCCAAACACATAGTAGGTACCAATGCAGAAACAGATTATAAGATCAATATAAAACTATCCTCGGGACTTCCCTGGTGGCGCAGTGGTTAAGAATCCGCCTGCCAAAGCAGGGAGCACAGATTTGAGCCCTGGTCCAGGAAGATCCCACACGCCTCAGAGCAACAAAGCCCATGCGCCACAACTACTGAGCCTGTGCTCTAGAGCCCGTGAGCCACAATTACTGAGCCCACGAGCCACAACTACTGAGCCCGCGCACCTAGAGCCCATGCTCCGCAACAAGTGAAGCCACCGCAATGGAAAGCTCGCACACCACAATGAAGAGTTGCTCGCCGCAACTACAGAAAGCCCGTGCACAGCAACAAAGACTCAATGCAGGGCTTCCCTGGTGGCGCAGTGGTTGAGAGTCCGCCTGCCGAAATGCAGCCAAAAATAAATTAATTAATCAATTAATTAATTTTTTAAAAAACTATCCTAAGGTTAAAGGTAGATAGTACATCCATGAAACAGGAATGAAAAATACAGTATTAAAAATTAAAAATCAAAGCAAAGAGCTCTTTGAAATTGAAAATATCTTGGCTGAAATTTTTTTAATTTGATAAATAAGAGTTGGAAAAGTAGAATGAAAATGCCAAGGATAATAGTATAGAAGAAAATTAGTATTGACTCTTACTTCTAGCCAAAATTAGAATTGAGATCCCTGATCCAATTAACATAAGTTCCAGACAGAGAGAACAGAGAAAGAAATGCTAAAGAAATTAGATTAAACAATTTTCCAAAACTGAAGGACATGGGTCTTTGTGCCGAAAAAACCCCACAAGTGCACATAAAGTGAACTATAAAAAACCGACATAAAAGCACATTACCATGAAATTTTAGAATACCAAAGATAAAAAGAAAATTCTAAGGAATTACACAGATTTAACAACAATAATAATCCATTTACAAAGAAAACGGGAATTGGAATAGCATCTGATTTCTTAACAGATTAATAAAATTAGATTATCTTCCTAAGGGAATAGAGCTTTTTTCACCGAAGGAAAATAGCATGTAAATATGTGAGGTGATGGATGTGTTAATTAACTCAGTGGGGGGAAATCCAATCACAACATATACATATCAAATCAACACTTTTGGTACACTTTAAATATCTTACAATTTTATTTGTCAATTATACCTCAATAAAGCTAGAGGAAAAAGAAAAAAGACTAGATTACCAAAGACAGTAAACAAGGCCTTCAAAATTCTGGCAGATGGGGACAGAATTTTAAACCAAGCCAAATTATTAATTAATCGAGGTGTGGGATAGAATAAAGACATTTTCAGACTGCCCAAGAACTCAAAAAAATCAAGGGATGGGAAAGGCAAGGGATCTGGAAAACAGGGTCCTAAAACCAGAGAAGTCTCACAATGATTCCTGTGTTGCTGGCCCACAACAAAAACACAGAGCAAATTCTCCAGGGCTGGGGAGGAATCAGAGGTCTGGGGAAAATGGGGTGGTGGGTAGGAAAAGAGAATGGGACCCATAGATTTTTCTTTTTGCAAAACTGGTTTGAGTGTTTTAAAAAATGTTGACAGGTGTTTGACAAATCTGTTGAAGCATTTGGAAAACAAAGTATCAATGCATACATGGAAAACTAAGGCAATGAAAAAATAAGGCAATTATTAACATCAGGATTAAAAAGTCATAAATGAAAGGAAATGCAATCATCAAACATTACTTGCTTCTGCACTGAACAACTGATATAGTCATAATAATGCAAACACTGAGCATTAATTTAACCCCAAATCTAGACATAACTAGATTATGAGGAAGGGGACAGGAGCAAAACAAGCAGTGGGGATGGAGGAGAAAGAAAGAGCTAAAACTTCATCCACAATAAGAGAATAATGTCTAAAATTGATGAGCATATCAATTGGAAATATTATAATAAATACTAAAAGCAACAGCTAAACGAGTTTAATGTGACCACTTTCAGAGAGGCTGGGACAGAGGGTGAGAAGAAGGGAAGAGGGGAGAGCTTTTTCTTTATAAGTCTTTAGTCCTATTTCATTATGTTTATATATGCACATGGATTATTTTGATACAATAATTAATGCTGAAGTCAAAACTAATCAAACTAAATAAAGGGCTCTGAGTGAGTATAAAGAATTTCCCACAAATGGTCATAAGAGCTGTGACACAAAAGAGTGACACACCTCAGTCACCTAAAGCAGGCTGGGACCACCAGAGCAAGGACAGCCAGAGAAAAAGGAACACAGACATAGCAGAAGAGAGACCACTTTCTCAACACATCTGGTTCAGAGTTTTTATCAATCCCTTGTGAGAAGGAAATTGGAGAGGAATAAAAACCATATATTGTTTTTCGTTTTTCTGCACATCAGGTTTTTATGGCCTCTTCCACAGTGTAGGTACAATTATTCTCAACAAACGTGCTCATCACCCTCAGCAAGTCCTGAGGTCAAGGCCCCGTCACATATGTCACAGATAGAAATCTGCACTGGCTGGAACCAAGGGGCAAGTTGAAGGAAAAAGTTCCTCTGAGAGAATGCTAATATGAACTGACTCTTTGTTTCAACTATTCAAGCACCACACGCACACATGCACGCACGCATGCACGCACGCACGCCCACAGTGTGTTCTTGGGAGGAAATTTTTTAAACTATTCTCTTCTGGCTTCATTTACTCAGCATTTGCTGTTCCTCTCTCCCTCCCTTCTCTTTTTGGTTGATGCACAACTTTTTAATTGGACATTCACTTCCATCTTAACTAGAACAATGAAGTGTAAATTGCCTTGTTTGAGCTGAGCGAAAGGCACAGAACGCTCTAGTCCGTAGCATGACTTGGAGCAACAAATTATGATGATGCCAAAACTGACTACAAAAGCCATTAACAACACCAGAAAACTGCTCTAATTTAAAAGGATCTTGCTGTATTGGAACTTCTGAATGGGAAGCCCACATATGTTACTGCTATCTAGCTACATCTTCATAAACATATTTTCCTTTTGCTTTTTAATTTTCACAAACATATTTTCATTGCTGAAACAGCCCCACCACCTTGAGGGTCTGTCATCTAATAGTCCCTAAAAGAAACTTTGACTTTGAAAAAAACAATGTGTTGCAAAACAATGCACAGTTACTCTTTAAAAAAATCAAATTATGGGGGCTTCCCTGGTGGCGCAGTGGTTGCGCGTCCGCCTGCCGATACAGGGGAACCGGGTTCGCGCCCCGGTCTGGGAGGATCCCACATGCCGCGGAGCGGCTGGGCCCGTGAGCCATGGCCGCTGAGCCTGCGCGTCCGGAGCCTGTGCTCCGCAACGGGAGAGGCCATGACAGAGGGAGCCATGGCCGCTGAGCCTGCGCGTCCGGAGCCTGTGCTCCGCAACGGGAGAGGCCGCAGCAGAGGGAGGCCCGCATACCACCAAAAAAAAAAAAAAAAAATCAAATTATGCTCAAAGAGTTGCTTGTGTAACCCAGAAGCAGTGGGGATTCAGGAATTAAATGATAAACCCAGTGAGGGAGCCCAGCAAACCCTTGCTAGAAAGAAAATAGGGCGATACAAAGCTCATGAGGTAAATGCCATCTGAACAGCACAAGATTGCAAAAGACAATGCACAGAACTAACAACTCAGGACCCATGGCATGACCCCAGAACAGACCTTACCCTGTTACCACAGGCTCTGAAATAAGACCAAAAGAGGAGGTTTTAAATGCTTTAAGTCACTGAATCATCATTAAAATAAATACATGGCCTTCCACAGTTTCTCTGAAGAGCACAATGCATATTAGAAGTACACATTTCAGTTCACTTACTAAAATTCAGTTTCATGTCCTTATAATGCACTTGTTTTGTACATGTACATGAAGATAGCTTGAGGGAAAGGTGACACTAGGGATTGTATGATCCAAGGAAAACTTCCCACCGGAAGTAAAATTCACACTGGTGAACCAAAGTTCTGGAGGAACACAACAAGAAAAAGGGAGCGCACTTATTTTCCAAGTAAGATGCCTTAGTAACTAGCAACAAATAAGGTATGAACGCAGAGGAGGAGTGGTCTTAAGTAAGTGCAATGCCTGCCCACCAGAAGTAAAATTCACACTGGTGAACCAAAGTTCTGGAGGAACACAAGAAAAAGGGAGCGCACTTATTTTCCAAGTAAGATGCCTTAGTAACTAGCAACAAATAAGGTATGAACGCAGAGGAGGAGTGGTCTTAAGTAAGTGCAATGCCTGTGTCATTATTCCAGAAATGTCTAGGTACCAAATGTACCAGTGTTATGTACCAACTTCTCCACTGTTTCGGAAGCCCCTTCTCGCTGTTTTTAATGATAAAGATCCCTGTACAAAATCTCAACAGCAGCCCCATCTTGGGAAAATAAACATTCCACACCAAAATTGAAAAACAGAATCATGATTTTTCCCTAAATCCTTGAAAAAACGTGATAAAGGAGAGCTTTGTTTTGATATCTTCTGATCTTCTAAGCTCCTGAGGGCTGGAAAATGGAATCACTTAAATAACAACTCAGATTGTTTCCCCTTACAAAACAGAATAATAGTGGGAACATTTTTGTGACTCCAAGGAAACAAATGTTTCTAATTAGTGAACAAGATCAGCAGAGGTAGCAGCTCGGGGCATCTGTGCCTCTCATGAGGGATACTGTCCTGTCAAGCAAAGCAACAACATTGCCTGAATTCTGTTTGTGAAGGTTGCCACCTACCGAAGAAAATGCAGTATTACAGCTGGCTTCAAGGGGGAGATGATGGGGGGAACAAGGAAAAAGCAGTTGGTGATCCTGTAACCGGGTGAGACTCCTATGCAAAAGAAGGCAAGAGGGGGGCATGGCAGTGACTTGGCAGGCTACAGCTGTGGGTACAGGATGGGTCAATCTGGAAGGCTTGTGTGGGGCAGGTTCTTACTGGACCTGCACAGGGTCATGCATGGGAGTGAGGAGAGTACGTAAAGTGGAAGGAATAGTTTGGGGACAGAGAGATGACAAAAGCTATGATAGGACAGGGTCCAGGGAGGCGATAAGCCTAGCTGTGGCAGAGTGTTTGCACTGGGAACTTGCAGGAAATGAGATTCAATACCAAAGGCCTTGGGTTGATGCCTTATAACTTTTCCCCAAAGGCAGAAAGAAACCCCTGAAGTTTTATCAAGTCCTCAGCAAATAACACTCAATTAAGAACTTTATGGATGCAACTGTCACGCCTGCCTCTGCCGCCGCAGGCTCGCCCCGCATCCGTAACCCTCCCTCCCCCCAGCCTGAGTGAGCCAGAGCCCCCTAATCAGAGGCTCCTTTAACCCCAGCCTGTCTGAGCGAAGAACAGACACCCTCTGGCGACCTACACGCAGAGGCGTGTCCAACTCCAAAGCAGAACCCCGGGAGCTGTGCGAACAAAGAAGAGAAAGGGAAATCTCTCCCAGCAGCCTCAGGAGCAGCGGATTAAATCTCCACAATCAACTTGATGTAACCTGCATCTGTGGAATACCTGAATAGACAAGGAGTCATCCCAAATTGAGGAGGTGGACTTTGGGAGCAACGATATATTTTTTTTTCCCTTTTTTTCTTTTCGTGAGTGTGTATGTGTATGCTTCTGTGTGTGATTTTGTCTGTATAGCTTTGCTTTTACAATTTGTCCTAGGGTTCTGTCTGTCGGGTTTGTTTGTTTGTTTTTGTTTTTTAGTATAGTTTTTGGCACGTGTTATCATTGGTGGATCTTTTTTTTGGTTTGGTTGCTCTCTTCTTTTTTTTTATTACTTTAAAATAATTTTAATAACTATTTTTATTTTTTATTTTAATAACTTTATTTTATTTTCTCTTCTTCTTTCTTTCTTTCTATTTTTTTCTCCCTTTTATTCTGAGCCATGTGGATGACAGTCTCTTGGTGCTCCAGCCAGGCATCATGGCTGTGCCTCTGAGGTGGGAGAGCCAAATTCAGGACACTGGTCCACAAGAGACCTCCCAGCCCCATGTAATATCAAATGGCAAAAATCTCCCTGAGATCTCCATCTCAACGCCAAGACCCAGCTCCACTCAACGACCAGCAACCTACAGTGCTGGACACCCTATGCCAAACAACTAGCAAGACAGGAACACAACCACACCCATTAGCAGAGAGGCTGCCTAAAATCATAAAAAGGCCACAGACACCCCAAAACACACCACCAGACATGGACCTTAACTGAGGCAGAAGGACGGATAAGTGGCCTGGAAGATAAAATAGTGGAAATAACTACTGCAGAGCAGAATAAAGAAAAAAGAATGAAAAGAACTGAGGACAGTCTCAGAGACCTCTGGGACAACATTAAACGCACCAACATTCGAATTATAGGGGTCCCAGAAGAAGAAGAGAAAAAGAAAGGGACTGAGAAAATATTTGAAGAGATTATAGTTGAAAACTTCCCTAATATAGGAAAGCAAATAGTCAATCAAGTCCAGGAAGCACAGAGAGTCCCATACAGGATAAAGCCAAGGATAAACACGCCAAGACACATATTAATCAAACTATCAAAAATTAAATACAAAGAAAAAATATTAAAAGCAGCAAGGGAAAAACAAAAAATAACACACACCCCATAAGGTTAACAGCTGATCTTTCAGCAGAAACTCTGCAAGCCAGAAGGGAGTGGCAGGACATATTTAAAGTGATGAAGGAGAAAAACCTACAGCCAAGATCACTCTACCCAGCAAAGATCTCATTCAGATTTGACGGCGAAATTAAAACCTTTACAGACAAGCAAAAGCTAAGAGAATTCAGCACCACAAAACCAGCTTTACAACAAATGCTAAAGGGACTTCTCTAGGCAGGAAACATAAGAGAAGGAAAAGACCTACAATACCAAACCCCAAACAATTAAGAAAATGGTAATAGGAACATATATATCAATAATTAAACAAAGACTATTACAAGAGACAAAGAAGGACACTCCATAATGAACAAGGGATCAATCCAATAAGAAGATATAATAATTGTAAATATTTATGCACCCAACATAGGAGCACCTCAATACATAAGGCAAATACTAACAGCCATAAAAGGGGAAATCAACAGTAACACAATCATAGTAGGGGACTAACACCCCACTTTCACCAATGGATCTTTCACCAGATCATCCAAAATGAAAATAAATAAGGAAACACAAGCTTTAAATGATACATTAAACAAGATGGACTTAATTGATATTTATAGGACATTCCAC
>NC_041222.1:57431827-57433664 GCF_002837175.3 Physeter macrocephalus
CAAAGAAAGAAAACTACAGGCCAATATCACTAATGAACATAGATGCAAAAATCCTCAACAAAATACTAACAAACAGAATCCAACAGCACATTAAAAGGATCATACACCATGATCAAGTGGTGTTTATCCTAGGAATGCAAAGATTCTTCAATATACACAAATCAAACAATGTGATAAACCATATTAACAAATTGAAGGAGAAAAACCATATGATCATCTCAATAGATGCAGAGAAAGCTTTCGACAAAATTCAACACCCATGTATGATAACAACCCTCCAGAAAGTAGGTATAGAGGGAACTTTCCTCAACATAATAAAGGCCATATATGACAAACCCACAGCCAACATTGTCCTCAATGGTGAAAAACTGAAACCATTCCCACGAAGATCAGGAAAAAGACAAGGTTGCCCACTCTCACCACTATTATTCAACATAGTTTTGGAAGTTTTAGCCACAGCAATCAGAGAAGAAAAGAAACAAAAGGAATCCAAATTGGAAACCAAGAAGTAAAGCTGTCACTGTTTGCAGATGACATGATACTGTACATAGAGAATCCTAAGGATGCTACCAGAAAACTACAAGAGCTAATCACTGAATTTGGTAAAGTAGCAGGATATAAAATTAATGCACATTAATCTCCTGCCTTCCTATACACTAATGATGAAAAATCTGAAAGTGAAATTAAAAAAACACTCCCATTTACCATTTCAACAAAAAGAATAAAATATCTAGGAATAAACCTACTTAAGGAGACAAAAGACCTGCATGAAGAAAACTATAAGACACTGATGAAAGAAATTAAAGATGATACAAACAGATGGAGAGATAGGCCATGTTCTTGGATTGGAACTGACTTCAGACTATACTACAAAGCTACAGTAATCAACAGCATGTTACTGGCACAAAAACAGAAATATAGATCAATGGAACAGGACAGAAAGCCCAGAGATAAACCCACGCACATATGGTCACCTTATCTTTGATAAAGGAGGCAAAAATATACAGTGGAGAAGAGACGGCCTCTTCATTAAGTGGTGCTAGGAAAACTTGAGAGCTACATGTAAGAGAATGAAATTAGAACACTCCCTAACACCATACACAAAAATAAACTCAGAATGGATTAAAGACCTAAATGTCAGGCCAGACACTATCAAACTCTTAGAGGAAAATACAGGCAGAACACTCTATGACATAAATCACAGCAAGATCCTTTATGACCCACCTGAGAACAGTATGGAGGTTCCTTAAAAAACTAAAAATAGAATGACCATACGACCTAGCAATCCCACTACTGGGCATATACCCTGAGAAGACCATAATTTAAAAAGAGTCATGTACCAAAATGTTCATTGCAGCTCTATTTACAATATCCAGGACATGGAAGCAACCTAAGTGTCAATCAACAGATGAATGGATAAAGAAGATGTGGCACATATATACAATGGAATATTACTCAGCCATAAAAAGAAACGAAATTGAGTTATCTGTAGTGAGGTGGATGGACCTAGAGTCTGTCAAACAGAGTGAAGTAAGTCAGAAGGAGAAAAACAAATACCGTATGCTAACACATATATATGGAATCTAAGAAAAAAAAATGTCATGAAGAGATTAGTGGTAGGACGGGAATAAAACACAGACCTACTAGAGCATGGACTTGAGGACATGGGGAGGGGGAAGGGTAAGCTGTGACGAAGTGAGAGAGTGGCAGGGACATATATGCACTACCAAATGTAAATTAGATAGCTAGTGGGAAGCTGCCGCATAGCACAGGGAGATCACCTCTGTGCTTTGTGACCACGAGAGGGGTGGGATAGGGACGGTGGGAGGGAGGGAGA
>NC_041222.1:57433676-57458025 GCF_002837175.3 Physeter macrocephalus
AGCCGCATAGCACAGAGAGATCAGCTCGGTGCTTTGTGACCACCTAGAGGGGTGGGATAGGGAGGGTGGGAGGGAGGGAGACGCAAGAGGGAAGAGATATGGAGACATATGTATATGTATAACTGATCCACTTTGTTATAAAGCAGAAACTAACACACCATTATAAAGCAATTATACTCCAATAAAGATGTTAAAAAAAATTAAAAAACAAAAAAAGAACTTTATGGAAATCATTTCACAATAGGTACTTATATGAAATCATCATGCGGTACCACTTAAATTTACACAACGTTCTTTGTTAATTATACCTCAATAAAGCTGGTGAAAATTAAAAATAAGCAAAATAAATTAAAAATTTAAAAGAACCAATGGATTAGGGGAACAGTTCAATTAGAAATCACTGCACAAATGGTAAACCTCTTGACTCTTTGAAAATTGTCTCAGAGGAAACTATTCAAATTAAAGATTGATATAGTGATCTGAAAGGTAAAATAGTGACCCTAACACCATCCTGGGCCACAATTCTCCACCAGTATACCAAAAGCTGTAGCACCGTGGCTACCTGAAAGATCCATCAGTACTGGAGACCCAACCCTGCCTTCCAAGACATTGAAGCCCTGATTCTGCCCACACATGCACCTCTCTCTCTGCCCCCATAAAAAAATCCTCCCACATTTCTACTTCATTCATTTATTCTAAATATATTAACTGAGCACCAACTGTGTTATTGGCATTAGCATTAGGGGAGAAAGGCAAAAAGACATAAATGGTCTCTTCCCTCATTGTACTTACCATCTAGGCAAGCAGGGAGATGTTAATCAAACAACTACACAAATACTAATATAAAAGTGATGAGTACTATAAATTCAAGGCTGTGAGAGCCTAGGTAGGGATAACTGAGCTAGTCTAAGGGTGGAGGGAGGTATGTAAGGAGATTCTTACCAAGGAAACAAAATTTGACCATTACAGTAGTCCCCTCTTACCCACAGGGGTTATCCCAAGACCCCCAGGGAATGCCTGAAACCCAGGATAGTACCAAACCCATATATACCTTGTTTTTTTCCTATACACACACACCTATCATAAAGTTTAATTGATAAATTAGACACAGTAAGAGATTAACAACAATTACTAATAAAAAAATAGAACAATTATAACAATATACTGCAATAAAAGTTATGTGAATGTGGTCTCTCTTTCAGAATATCTTATTGTATGAATTTAATGCCTTTTCCATCTTAACTAAGCACTTATCATGCACTGTGGCTATAACTTTTGCAGTTTGACACGTGACAGCAAAACTAGCATGGATTTCTTTTTCCGTCACAATTTCACAAATAAAAGACCCATTCTTACCGTAGATCTTAGCAACCTCAGCATGCAATTTTTTTAGTTTCCTCTTTAAATCGAGAACTTTCAACTTTTCACTTAACGAAAGCACTCTGCTGTTTCTCTTTGGCACATCCAAATTGCCAGCAACACTACTCTCGCACTTTGGGGCCATCAGTAAATAAAATAAGGACTACTTGAACATAAGCACTGTGATACCACGACAGTGCTTCTGATAATAGAGGCAGCTACTAAGTGATTAAAGGGCAGGATGGGCTGGACAAAGGAATGATTCACACCTTGGGTGGGAAGGAGCAGGATAGGGTGAGACTTCATCACGCTACTCAGAATGGCATGCAATTTAAAACTCATGAATCGTTTATTTCAGGAGTTTTCCATTTAATATTTTTGGACCACGGTGGACTGCAGGTAACTGAAACTGAGGACAAGGGGAAACTTCTGTATGCGTTATGGCTGCAGTAGAGTGTCCTTTAGTGGCACTGCCGCCACAAGGGGGCAGGCAGGAGCACAGGGTTTGGCGACCTCAGGTCTGGGTCCACATTTTAACAGCTCTGTTTCTCTGAACAAGTCACTTTAATTCTTAGTCTCAGTTTGCTCGCATGTAGGATGTGGAAAGTAGTGGGAATTAAATGACAAAGTACACATAAAGGGCTTAGCACAATAACTAGAACATAGTAGGCCTGCAATAAATGTTAGCTGGTATGATTTTTGATGTTATTAATCCTCTCTGTTTTTATGTGGGGCAGGGACAGTGAAAAAGGAGAGGAAAACAGATATGCATTTAAAGACTGGCATTGCTGTATGCTATTTATATGTGATATATTATTGAACATTATGATTCCAGATAGATCATAGGGTCCAGTATGACACAGAAGCAAATAAAACTAATAATGCTATTAGAACTCTCTCTTAGCTACCTTGCTGGAAATTGAACCATTAATTTAACATCATTTCTGTGGGAAAAAGTGTTCCCATCCAAACTGAGTTAACAAAAAAATCCTTTGGAACACAAAGCATTTATAAACTGGTGACAGTCAAATATTTCACACAGAAGAATTTTAGAAGTCAGACCAAGGTTTTACGTATGATGAAAAGCAGCTGAAACATGGAGTAATGCCTTTTGATGGCTGTTAGCTATTTGACCTAGAAAGGACCATAGTGATATCATGATGCACTCCCTCATAACACCTGGGAAACAGTCATGGAAATGACATGACTTACCCAGTGATGGGTAAATGCACTCAGGACTAAAGCCCCTTAATCAGTATCCTTCCTACATCCCATTAAAGTGCTGCCCCTAGATAAATGGGACACTTTTTTTCCTCCTCTATGCCTTTTATTATGTTCACAGGACCAGCCTATGCTGTGAAGAAACAAAAACAAGCAATCTGGAGAGTTTCTGATGACTCAGCCCTTTTGAATAATTGGGAAATTTAGGCAGATATCTGGAATGATTTTTTAAAATAAACTTAAGTGACTATTCTACATAAAATGAATTCTGGGGTATTAAAATGTTTTAACTTTGTTCAGAATGATTTACAATCATGTGAGAAAAACTTGGGCATATAAAGAGATGATTGGAGGAAATTCTATTAAAAATGTATAAAAACTGGTTGGTGTCCTGTTTTAAATATTTTCTCTTTTTTTCAAATGTTCTTTGATGGGTGTATAAGTTTAAAATAAAGAGGAAAAAAATTTTTCCACATGGGGCCACAAAAAGGCATAAAGCAGACCAAAAACATGAAACTTCTCATATTTGGGGGAAAAGGTATTCACCTCCCACAACTCTTAATAATTCCTCTTTATACTCAGGCACCATGGAAATGCCAGAGGAACTGGGGTAAATATTTTTATTTTTTAATTGTATTGCCTGGAAACAGTCCAATTGACTAAAAATCAATTCCCAGAAAACTATTTCAGTAAATTGCCAAATTGACTTAGGGCAAATTGGTTTTCAAGGAAAAAAAAAAGATCTAAAGCTGCATTGCCCAATTATTTGATGAAATACACATAATTTATGTTATAAACAGTGGTGCTGGCAGTGAGCAGACACAACCTCCATCTCCCTGCTTCTCCTGAGTTTAACTGCTTATTATTTACCTGAAAAGTGTTGTGATTTCTAATGCCATTTCAATAAAATGTTTAAACTCACAAGGGTGCCAAAGAAAGTGGCTCTTTTTCTTGTTTTAATACTGAAACAGTACAAAGGATTGGATTCTCAAATCAGACTCAACAGAACCAGAGATCTTACTCCCTAGTAGGCTTTACAGAACAGAGAGGGAGAGCTCCAGGTCCTCCAACTCGGCTTCCCAGGTCCTTTCCTACCTTATTTGGCAATATTGAACTTGTGCAATACTCCCTTTCACAAAAGAAAGCTATTTCTGTCCTAAAACATCTCCTTTTCATAGTCCTGTAGTCATATAGCTGTTGGTTCACAAACCGGCCCCCGTACATGGGGAGCAAGAAGAGGCCAAAGAAAGAGGCAGATCACTCCAGATTGGTAGCTGGCAGGTTTAAAAGCAAGGGATCTTACTTACGGGGCTTGTCTTGAGTGGCTGAAAGACAAGTAGATCTCCGCGTCCACCCACCAGAATGTTAGAAGTTATATAGAGGTCTTACCTGGGTTCAGTCACATATTCAGTCCACATGGACTGAACACCACCTTACTCTCTCAAGGCTGCATCTTTGAACCGGCTCGGGCTGTGGAAATGGTGGGTAGAATGTATATTTCAAGGACAGGGGAGGGGATGAGGAGCCTCTGTTTGCCTGGGCCCAACTATCGGGTCAAACAGCGGTCACATCCTGTCACATCCTCTCAATGACCTCCCCCAACAATAGCTTATGTGACATTTTCAAGAGAGCCACGCCCCAGAAATCCATAGATTCCTGACCTGTTTACCATGATCAGTTCTAGACAAACCAGGCACCTCCTGCTATGCCGAAAACACTGCGCAATTGAGGACTCTCCCACCAGTGAACACAATTAGTGTGTTTGCTAAGAGGTCTGTCATTAATATGTTCATAAGGAGATTTACCTTTTTTTCCAGCAACTCTCTCAGTGAAAGGGAGAGAATGAATTGCAGGCCTGGTGCTGTCTCTTTCCTTCCCAGCCACCAAGAGAAAAATTATTCGTTTTTACTTGCTTCTTTCATTAAAAGCTTTTTTCTCATTTCAAAAAAAAAAAAAAAAGTTTGAGGCAAAAATTATAGATAAGCAAAATAAGAATATTTAAATCAACATAATTCCTCATCCAGAGTTAACATTAATAGGTGCCTGTATATTTTTCCATCTTTTTAATAAATGCATAGTATTAATGAAATGACTACAGGCTAATGGTCCTTGAGACACATAAATTATAAACAAGAAGAGGAAATAAATTTCTAGAATGGCAGTATGAGGAGGTCCACAAACCTCCCAGCAAAACAACCATAACTAGTAAAAATTATATTTTTAAATTGCTTAAGTCTCTAGAAATTTTCCTAAGGGCAAACAGCCCTGAGAGAGCCCTTAGAAAAATATTTGTTCAAGAAAATCTATTAAATCTCAGTAAGAACAACAAGAATTGGTGGCATTTCCCCCACCCCCAGCTCATGATGAAAGCACCAATCCATGCTGGCACAACCAAGAACATGGGCCCCACTTTCCCCAGCTCTCAGTCTGGAGCTACAGTATCTCCCCAGGAGGACCAGGCTGCAGAAGCTCTATTCCAGGCAAGAAGAGCTGTGAGGTTCAGGGCTACCTTCCATCACCCTCAACTCATAGGGCAGAAGCTCTATTCCAGGCATGATAGGATAAGAAAAATGGGGCCAAACACCCTTGATCCCAGCTTACTTGTGGGCAGAGATTCCATGCCAGGAGAACAAGCTGAAAAGCCCACAGGCTAGGCTACTCCCCCACTCAGCATACTGCTTGTCAAGAAAGAGTGTCATTCTGACAGAAGTGGACCAATGTCCCTGCCCCAAGCTCTGGAGAAGTGGCACAAATGTTCTGCCCAAGGGGAGAGGAAAGCCATAACAACAGAGAGCTAAGAATCCCTCAAAGGAATGATTTTATCTGGAACAGTATGTGAGGAGTTTAAGCCTAAGGGCACTGTTGAAAACCGTGGAGATTTTGGTGGTAAGCAATTAAGAGGAGGCTGGTAGCTTTATAAGACTGAGAAGCTAAATTGTAGACCAATGGAGGCTTAACAGGGAGAACTAGTGAGGAAGACAGCTAAGAACAGCCCTCCTGGGGTCAAAGCAAAACTCAAAGACTTTTACTCCTGCAAAAAAAAAGGCCCAAATTTAATTAGATAGGACTGTAGAGCAATTTATGTCCCAGCATATTGTTAAAAGCAATAGAGCAAACAGCTGGAAATTAGTAGAGCCTAAAAGCTGGGTGTGATACCACCAGAGGTGAACAGGCTGATAGAGCAATCAGGGGAAAGACAATAAAAGCCAGCTCTCCTAAAGACACTGTCATCCCAGGGGGGACTGTGGGCATGCCCAAGGCTGTACCTTCTGAGGTCTAACATAAGAGGCTTTACCTTGAGGCAGGGTGGGTGGTACTTCCAGCCAAGTCACTGAACAAATATAAAGGAGATCACACATGAAAGTAATTTGAATCCTCAGGGGGAAAAAGTGGGGGGGGGGGGCAAAAAAAGTAAATAAAGAAGGTTAATAATAACAAACACTATGAGTACAGGTAAAGGGTTAAATGTCCTTCTCTATGAAAACTGGGCGTTCAGTTAACATTTTAGGTCTGTCTTCTGGAGAACTGATAAAGGTGGTAAGGAGTCTGACTCCATGGGGAAAATAGAACACTGGGATGCAGGCACCTCTTATTTCTCTTATTTATTACTATCAGAGTAAGTAAACAAAGACTAGATTATTATTCTCAGTTTGGCTTGTTGTCTTAAATTGACCACCTAAACACCTGATTGCTCAACAAGTGGATGTTAACTATGACACTGTCAGTCCATTCAAGCTGCTAATAATACAGATACCATGGACTGAGCAGTTTATAAACAATAGAAATTTGTTTCTCACAGTCCTAAAGGCTGTGAAGTCCAAGATCAAGGCTTTGGCAGATTCAATGTTGGGCGAAACTACCATCCTAAACTACCATCTTTTCATTGTAACCTCATATGGAGGAAGGGGCAAGAAGCTTTCTCAGTCTTCTTTTATAGGAGCACAAATTCCATGCTTGAGGGCTCTGTCTTCATGACCCAATCACTTTGCAAAGGCTCCATCTCCTAATGCTATCAACTTGGGGGCTAGGATTTCAACATATGAATTGGGGTTGGGGGGAGACATGAATATGAAGTCTATAGCACTAAGCAAACATTGCTTAATGATTAAGATGATCTTTGGTAAATTGCATTTGAATTGGGAGAGACTATAAATGAGGTCTAAATACCTGATCAGACAGGTAGCTGTGGATCTCCCTGAGTGTGGTGACTCTTACAACTGGATTGTCCTTTGGAGACCCAGGAAGCTCACTGAGTTGTTAAAAGAAATATTTAGCTACTGTGAGGTCTGAGGCTTCCAAGCCATGGCAACTCTTGACCTGCCTGGTGTGTTTCTCCCATCCTTGCAGCAGAGTGGTACTGCTGCAAAGACTCCCACTGAAAAAGAATGCCTGATGCTGCTGCCCTGCAGATGAGCTGTGTCCTGCTGTGACACCCTCCACAGCAGCCCGGTCCAGATGTACGCTCTGATAGTCTTGAGTTTTAATGTCCGATTGACTCTAACAAGACACCAGGTGGACAATGCAGACACACAAACATACGTCTTTCTATTACTTTACAAAAAGCAAATCATACCATCAAGACTGCTTGGAAACCTATTTTTATCACTTAAAAAAATATGATGGCCATCTTTCTGGTATTAAATACTCTATATTATTCGCAATAACTGCATAATATCCATTGAATGAACATACCATAACTAAACCTGGTGTTGGACATAAAGGTTTTTTCCAGTTTGTTGCTATTTCAAACCTCATTTTAAGAAACATGTGTGATATTAAATAGTTTAATCTATTCATGATTATTCCAAGGATACATTCCTAAAAATAAGAAAGTCCTCTTTATTTTGCCTGGATTCAGGCTAGTTTTGAAATTTCTACAAAAACCTTCTATGACTATTGCATTGAGATGAGTGCTTTCTCAGCTCCTCAGTTCACTAGGTAAAAGCCTTATCCATACCCATTTTTCTATTATCTAGTACTATATTTGTAATATTAAGTAGGTAGTAAATATTATTTTCCAGAAATTTTCCACAGAATAAAACAACTTAAGGCAAATATACTGCTTAATAGCTTTCTAAATCTAACAGTCATGGTTTTTTGGTCAGAGTTAAGGAATAAAATGAGTTTATGGGGGCTTCCCTGGTGGCGCAGTGGTTGAGAATCTGCCTGCCGATGCAGGGGACACAGGTTCGAGCCCTGGTCTGGGAAGATGCCACATGCCGCGGAGCAACTAGGCCCGTGAGCCACAACTACTGAGCCTGCGCGTCTGGAGCCTGTGCTCCGCAACAAGAGAGGCCGCGATAGTGAGAGGCCCACGCACCGCCATGAAGAGTGGCCCCCACTCACCGCAACTAGAGAAAGCCCTTGCACAGAAATGAAGACCCAACACAGCCAAAAATAAATAAATAAATTTATAAAATGAGTTTATGGTCTATACATTTCTTTTTTCTTGCCAGTGAAATTGGAACAGGGAGAGGTTTCTTTGGTTCCTGAAGCATGTTTATAAACCTCTTCTAAAATTGGAAGTAATTTATGGCTGAATGTTCTGTACAAAACAGCTGTGTATCCATCTGGCCCTGGTGCTTTATCACCTGATATGTCTTATAGGACACTTTTTAAACATTTCTTTTCATCCACAGAGCTTATTTAATTTCCCTTTGCGTCTGGCCTGAATAATTCCAAAACTCTATTTCATCCTTGTGGCAAACACACAAAATAAATCCCGTAATCCCACATGCTATCTTCCAGGGGTCATATTTATAAGGTCCATAAATCAAGGAGAAGCTTTAAAAAGGATTTTTCTTAAATTCTATTTAGAATTTGTTCATCCTGTGCATGAGCTAAGCTTTAACTGATATTGAAGTTGGCTTTTGTCCCAAGTGGGATTATGCCTTTTTAGGCATAGGATCACAGATCTATCTAGAAGGAAGTTGCCAACATCCCACAAAAATTTATCCTCAAAGAAGAGACCATTTCTAAGGAGTTACAATATTTCAAGGGGCAACATGTATAGGTCAATTCATTAAGAATTCATCAGGCTTTCTCTGACATTAAACCCAACAGTAGTAAGAAAATAATGATTGCCTTTGGTTCCAACAGGGCTAACATGGAGAGCCATCTCCTGGAAAGACCAGGAATCCTGAACCCTAGCTGCCAGGTGTGTGCTGCAGTTAATTATCAGAGTGGACCAGTGTGGGAGGCTTTGTACACGCCCCTGGCGATGGTCTCCGAAGGCCTCACTCTGACGTCCACTGTGTCTGAGGCTTGAGGGCACAACCACGAGAGAGGCAAGGGGGTGAAATTATTCTGAATGGCTTGTCTAAGTCCAAACGAGGAGAACCCCACATCTGCTGTGAAGGCAAAAAGGCAGGATACTTGTGAAATGGCATAACCTGGACATTGAACTCAGTAAAAACCTAAGCAAATAGCAATGAATGCCTTGGAGAGGTGGTGGACCCAAGTGAGAGAGAGATGGAAAGCCTGTGATCTGCTTGGGTCACCCTACTGTCCATACCCCAAAAAAAACCCCAAACTTCCACTTAGCCTTGATACGTGGCAAATGAAGTGGTCACAGTGATCCCCCCACCAAAGCAGGCACATTGCCTGGGTTTAGGGAAGATGGGGTGGGGAGTTAAGGAGTGCTTCCTATAGCTCTGGTGCTCAATGTTGCACATTCAAAACAGAGCCTTGACCACAAGATTAAAAGCCACTTATTTGAGATTTGTGTTTAGTTTTCTTAAGCGATAAGGTAAAGAAGTTTGAAGGGTCTAGATGACCTATAGTGATTGTTCTCTTTGACTCAAAACATTTAACCAAATACCTAATAATGCCTACCATTATCTACCTAAGGTTTACTCTATCCTAGGCACAGGCATCGCAGCTAGCAGAGTATAAGAATTAAAAGGTAAAAGACTATAAGATAAGATAAAAAAAAAAAAGACTATAAGATTTGCTCCCAGATCTCCTATGGAACAAGAATTATGTCTTATTTGTCTTTGCATTCTCTGGACATCACTGGGCATACAGTGGGCACTCAAGTAAATATTAAACTAAATGATCTAAAGCTGTAACTAATTCAAGAAGTGAAAATGCCTCCAAAGAAAGTTTTAGAATTTTATCAGTAATGCAGTATTTATTTTTAGTCATGTAAATGACATGATAGAAAAGTGATATCCCCTATATTATTCTACTTGCTTTAAATAAAATATCTCAGAATACAAACATCAAAGCTTGATCCTGACACCTGAAACTAACACAACATTGTAAATCAACTATACTCCAATAAAAATTTTAAAAAACAAAAGCTTGATCTTGTTTTAGAAGAGGGATTCAATTTTGCTTCTTTGTTAAGACTGGATTTGTAAAATTTCCTGCAGTGGGAATAGTCCCCAAAGTATATTCCGCAGAACACCCGTTCTACAGGTCGCTAGTAGGTGGTTATTCTTTAGGTTCCACTTTCCTAATGGGCCACCATTAGTCTGGGACTAATGGTTTGTGGTCAGCTGGGAGTTGATCAAGAGTCCCACAGCTGGGACTCTTCTGTTTGTGGTCAAAAATATTAGGAGAGGGCTTCCCTGGTGGTGCAGTGGTTGAGAGTCTGCCTGCCAATGCAGTGGACACAGGTTTGAGCCCTGGTCCGGGACGATCCCACATGCTGCGGAGCAATTGATCCCATGCGCCACAACTACTGAGCCTGCGCTCTAGAGCCCGCAAGCCACAACTACTGAGCCCACATGCCACAACTACTGAAGCCCGTGTGCCTAGAGCCCATGTTCTGTAACAAGAGAAGCCACCACAATGAGGAGCCCGCACACTGCAACGAAGAGTAACCCCCGCTCGCCACAACTAGAGAAAGCTCGCGCACAGCAAGGAAGACCCAACACAGCCAAAAATAAAAATAAAAAAAATAAATTTATAAAATATATATATATATATATATATATATATATATATATTAGGAGAAGAAGACAAGGGACAAGAAACCAGGTTCCAAAATCATAACTTCTTGAGCATCCATTGCTACTGAGGGAGCTAAGAAATGTCTTCGGGGCCACTGGGAACTAAGGGCAAAGGGGAAAGGATAATTTAGGCAAGGGAAGATGACGTGAGTACAGGAGAAGATGAAGGAAAGACAAAAATGAAAAGACAAATACAAGGTGAGAAGGGATGTAAAACCACAATTAACACCCCCTTCCACATTCCACAATAATCTCAGAGTTGAGTAAAATTTAAGCCAGCAGAGAGCAGCTGACCAGTGGCCTGAAGACTGCCCTTTCCCCTATAGGCCCTCAGCCTCTGAGTCTTGGCCTCCTAAGCCAAGGGAAGCCATCTAGATACACAGCCAACCTTTGTCGTCACTGTGATATTTCCTTCATGTTTCTCACTAATAGAGATTCTGCTATTTTGAATGTACAATATACCATTCACTAAAATGATTTCATCTTAAGAAAAGGAAGGGGGCTTCCCTGGTGGCGCGGTGGTTGCGCGTCCGCCTGCCGATGCAGGGGAGCCGGGTTCGCGCCCCGGTATGGGAGGATCCCACGTGCCGCGGAGCGGCTGGGCCCGTGAGCCATGGCCGCTGAGCCTGCGCGTCCAGAGCCTGTGCTCCCCAACGGGAGAGGCCGCAACAGAGGAAGGCCCGCATACCACAAAAAAAAAAAAAAAAAAGGAAGAGCACACAAAGGGGTTGGGCAGCAGGCAGAGACCATGGTTATTTGGCTTTAGAATCTCAGACTCATAGATATTCGGAATGTAAGGACCTTGGAGCCAACTTGTTTTGGTGTCTCTCCTGCAAGTGGCCCTCGGAGATGGGTGCTTTCATAAACACTGCTCTTTATCTGAGGATCATTAAAGGTAAACCACCACTGTTCACTGCAGCTTCCCATCAGGAGGGACAGTCTAGATGACTTATTGGGGCCTGTAGACTGTTACTAAAATATTTGCACCAACCATATCAGATGCAAGCTGGAGGGTTTGGAATGCTATCTGCAATAGTGACATCTGGTGGCTTCTACGTCCTACTACACCTCCTTATGGCAGGAAATAAAGCCTGGATTTTAAGCAGTATTTGGTGACAACATAAAGATATTACATGAGTTCTGGAAAAGGGCCCCAGAAATGTTAGGATTTAACAACTTCTTCTCGAAGCTTACGTTGCTCGTTATATTAAAAATAATGACAAAAGAACTATTGTGATGTAAGTCTTTGTTTCTACAGTGGAAGTAGCTAGGGAAATAACCAATTATCTTGATTGCAAGGGGTGCAGCATGTCTTCAAGTGATGTTTTCAGTGAATTTTTTGTCCATGATCTGCTCTGAAGTACTCCTCACCCACACATCTGATAAATGGTGGCAGCCAGGTAACCCTGCCCATACTCCCTGTACCTTTAAAATGAAACGGACAATAAGCATTCCCTCCTGAGAATCCTGATTTAGGATAATAAAACATAATGTCATTTATCTGGAGAGCTGAAGGAGGAAGTAGTCCATGACATACAGGGACAGCCAAAATGGGCCCTGTACACAGTAAAGTTTTGAGGAATCAGGGTCTATGAAGATATAGACAAAGCTGGCCAGGAGACAGAAGGATGAAATCAATGTCAGAAAGGCCAAGGAGTATAAAAGAAGGACAGGGAAATCCAGAAGGAAGAGGACAGAGGTGACTACTCTTGATTTCTGCCCTTCTGTGGGCCCAATTGTTCTTTAATTTTTAAAAAATTTCACAGAGATAATTTGAGTGATGTCTTGAGCACAAAAAGAATCTTGATATCAAGTCTTTCTTACAACTCTGAATTGCTTTTCATATTGCACCAGTTCCTAGTACTCTTGTTGCCTATTTTCCGTATTTCTCTCCAGAGCTCAACAGCCCTAATTGAGAGGGCTTCTTGCTTAGAACAACATGATACTGGACACTTTGCTTCCATATGGTTGCATTAAAGACTCAGCCATCAGAGACAAATATAACCGAAGGATGTGTCTTTTACTCAGAAAGGCCCAATTCATTCTGCACGGGTTCTTGAAAGTTCAGAGTCAATCTGAACATGTTCCAGCATGCTCATCCATCGTCCCCATTCCACCTTCCAAACCTGCTCTCCCCTGTATTGTTAGCTTCCCTCCAGGAACCTAACCCAGAGAGCTAGGAGTCATTCTAGGTACTTCCTCATACCCCATATCCAACTGGGTGTCACCAAATTCGCTAAACTTAGAATTTGCAGAAGCATAAATCTTAGCTACTACTATAGACAGAAAGTTTGTCCCCCCCCCCGCCCCGCCAAAATTCACATGTTGAAACCTAACCCCCAATATGATGGTATTTGGAGGTGGGACCATTGGAAGGTACTTAGGTCATAAGAGTGGAGCCTTCATGAAAGGGATTAGTTCCCTTATAAAAGAAACCCCAGAGAGTTCCCTTGCCCCTTCTGCCATGTGAGGACACAGCAAAAAGACACCATCTATGAAACAGGAAGCAGGCCCTCACTGTCCACTGAATTCGCCAGCACGTTGATCTTTGACTTCCCAGCCTCCAGAACTATGAGAAATGAATTTCTGTTGTTTATAAGCCACCCGGTCTATGATATTCTGTTATAGCAACCCAAACGGGCTAAGACAGCCACCAACTGGCTTTGTGTAGTTTTCTTACACATTGCCTCATTCCTTTGGCCTAAAATAGAAACGCTTCTTAGAGAGTTAACACATGAAACTCTGATCAGTTCTACCATCATTGTCAACAATCAAAACCAATGGACATTTTTTCCTATTGTAAATTGATGTAGCTATAAATCAAAATTGTTTTGGTCTTAAGTAAACATTTATTTATCCAACAGATAATCTGACTAAATAATATGTGTCAGGCACTCTGCTGGGCAAAAAGATAAGAAATGTGATTCAAATAATTCACGTTTTGAAGAGCCATGCTTTTAAACTAACAATTAAATGGTATTCATGCTATAATAAATGTCTGGATAAAAAATATCAGGAAATAGAGAAAGAAACCCTGAAATCTGCCTAAGGAATAGAGATGAGAAAATGATACGAACCTTCAGAATCAAATAGATATCACAAAAAAGTGTTAGGAATATCATTTGTGTCTGTTGTTATGAAATAAGAAAAAAATCATCTTTATATGTGATTTATGTATAAATGATGTGACTGCATGTAAAATGTAAATAAACATTCTTTCCCAGCTTTTCAGCACCACCCCATAAAAACAGCGTCAAAATAGGGAAAAGATAAGATTTGGTTTTCCCAAGAGGAAGGTGATGAGGCAACAATTCTCAAAATTCTTCCATCGAGAGGACCAGGAAGTAGAGTGAATGGACCATGTGTCAGATTATCCTGAAGTGCTGCACCCCACTGACCTGTGCCTCACTCACAGCCAAAATGTCCTTGATGCTCCTATGCCCATCATAATAAAGGGCAGAGAACTGGAAAACTTGCATAGAGATGGAGCTGTGCAGGAAAAATCTTGCCCACTGATCAAAGTAGAACAGAACAAATCACTTGAGACTCTTTCCATGGGTCAAAGCTGCAGGGGGCAAATAGGCACTGTCACACTGTATTTTGGGCCAGGTTTGTGTCAAAATGGACACCATGGCAAAAGAACACAAATGACACAGCATCTTGCACCAAGAGCATTATCTGAGAAAAACAGAAAATAGACTGGGCTCCACATTCTCTCACCAAGTTCAAGGCCATCTCAGTAGAAGTGTGGCCATAGTGTTACCTGAATTATCCACCCTCTTCCCTAACCCAATAGTACAGGTCCTTCACTCTTTCAAAGATCGTGGTTGCCAGAACATCATAAACAGTGACTTAGAATCCTAAGAAGAAAACGCAAGAGGTGAAAAGGAAAGAGTTATCTAGGAAGCTGAATTGCAAATGAGGTGTATTAAATTAAGTGACCTCACCTTTGGAGGTGTTATGTACCCCACATAGGGGAGCCATCTTGCTCCTTCAGGGTGGGAATATGACAATTAACATAGTGATATGAAATTTGAATAGAAAATAAATTGTGCTGAATCTCACATATGGTGTCCTAAAAATGTACAAAATGATGTCATCCAAAGGAAGGGGGTGGGGAGAGAGACTGCAATTAGATGGATGAGGAAGAGGCAGTTGAGAAAACAGATTAATGATGCCTTTGACACAATCAGCCTGAGAGGAATACTGGTTTCCATGACAACCAAACCACTTAACCTAAATTAACAAAGCTGTTAAAAAAGAAAACCTTAAAACATGGGGAGGGGAAAACCCAGTGCATCCTCTTTGGGGAAATTAAGTAGCCTGTCCCATCAGCGCCGGTGAGAGGTGTATGTGTTAACTACATATCGGCAGGGTGTGTATTCTCTTTCACCCTCTTCCCAGTAATTAGTTTTCAGAAACAGCCCAAGGACATTGAGAAATTGCAACTAATTAGTGCAGTTTTCTGATAGAACTGCCTTATTATCCTGATGCAGCCTTAGCTAGACAGCAAGGACAAGGAATAGACAAAAGGCTGCCTCTTGCTTTTCGCTAACTTTGTGTCGATATCTATACCCAAAGATGTTCACAACATCCTCCCAGAAACACTTTCTCAAGAGTATGCAGGTCGGACTGAAATCCGGAATTTTGTTTGTTAGCAGAGAATAGCTGCTTGTATAGTGAAGCACAGAGGCCATTCATGATAAGACAATGTTCAAATCAAATAATTAAATGTTTATGCATAATTTAATTTCCCCTATATAATAAAAGGGATCATTGGAAAATAAAAGTAATTGTATATTCCTGAGTTACTTTTAATACAGTGTAGAACTAACCCTCAATTTTTCTGGTTCTGAGGTGAGCTTGTCTGAATCACAGTAGACATAACTGAAGGTGAAACTGACAGAGACAGGAGAGCAGGGAGGGAGCAGTGTAGTTCATCTTTAAGCTTGTAAGTCTCCGTTACTAATTCCAACATTACTGTCCCACTTCTGCTGAGCCTGAAGATGGCTGGGAAAAGGGGACTTCCCTTGAGCTGCCTCTTTGTTTTCTCCATTAAAAATATATCCAGTATAGATAGTCTACTGCCAACATAAGCAAGAAAGGAAAAAAAAAATAGGAATTCTAATAATATTGAGAGCACTGTCAAGTTTTAACATTTCTTATAGGTGATATTTTCTGATTTTATGAGAAAAAATATATATAAATATTATAATCAATGAAATTCTGTTAAATCCTGGTTAACATATATTAAATTTTATGAAAAAATAATACATTAGGGTTTTGAAAAACAAAATTCAAGCTTCCATCAAGTTCAGTTTTAATAATTAAATCTAAAAGGGAAGAAACTTGCACACTGGAAATTTTCTTAAAAATAAAGAGCATGGGGCTTCCCTGGTGGCGCAGTGGTTGAGAGTCCGCCTGCCGATGCAGGGGACACGGGCTCGTGCCCCGGTCCGGGAGGATCCCACATGCCGCGGAGCGGCTGGGCCCGTGAGCCATGGCCGCTGAGCCTGCGCGTCCGGAGCCTGTGCTCCACAACGGGAGAGGCCACAACAGTGAGAGGCCCGCGAATCGCAAAATAAAGAGCATGATGCATACCCACACAGCATCCACACCAGGGTATCTCCTATTTCACAATTCAGTTGTAAATTTTGACTCACATTTTGCTTCCAACGCCAGGGATTCAAGAAATATCACTTTATCTGTGAGATGGAAGTGCTGTTAATTTGGTAGAAGAAAAGAACACCTCACTGTTTACATTTTACCTTTCACTTTTGACATTATTGGTGTTTTATAGTTCTTTATGAATTGCCTATGTCCTTTTTTTCTGCTAGGGTCTTAGAATTTTTCTTATAACTATTATTGAAATTTTAAAACATTAGAGTATTAATCTTATTCCTGCCACATTTATGAAAAATCTCATTCCAGATTATTACTTTTGATTTTGATGTGTCTTGGCATACAAAAGTTTTTCATTTTTATTTGGTAAAATCTAGTGATATTTTCCTTTGAGGTTTCACCTTTTATTTTTATGTGTGGAAATTTTATAATTCTTAGAGCAGTTCAGTATTCATGTATATTTAATGTAATGATTTAGTTGATCTAGGATTTATTTTGATATATGGATCTAACTTAATATTATCTGTATAATCAATTTCCCCAATACTTTTTAAAGTGAGATATAATTCACATAAAATCCACCATTTTCAAGTGTACAATTTGGTGTGTTTTTTAAAATATATATTTATTTAATTAGTTAGTTTTGGCTGCATTGGGTCTTCGCTGCTGCACGCGGGTTTTCTCTAGTTTTTGTGAGCGGAGGCTACTCTTCGTTGTGGTGTGTGGGCTTCTCATTGTGATGGCTTCTCTTGTTGCAGAGCACGGGCTCTAGGAGCACGGGCTTCAGTAGTTGTGGCTCACGGGCTCTAGAGCACGGGCTCAGCACTTGTGGCTCACGGGCTTAGTTGCTCCGCAGCATGTGGGATCTTCCCGGACCAGGGCTCGAACCCGTGTCCCCTGCATTGGCAGGCGGATTCTTAACCACTGCCCCTTCCAGGGAAGTCCCGATGGCTTTTAATATATTCACAAAGTTGTGCAACCATCACCACTATCTAATTCCAAAATATTTTCATCACCCCCAAATAAACCCTATACCTATTAGGAATCACTCTTCCTCCAGCCCCTGGCAACCACTAAGCTACTGTCTGTGTATTCTGAAGATTTCATATTAATGGAATCACACAGTGTGTGACTTTTATGTCTGGCTCCTTTCACGAAGCACAATGTTTTCAAGATTTGCCCATGTTGTAGCATGTATCAGTACTACTTTCCTTTTTTGGCTGAGTAATATTTCATTGTATCCATATATACATTTTATCCATTCATCAGTTGATGGATATTTGGGTTGTTTCTACTTTTTGACTATTATGAATAATGCTGCTATAAATATTCACGTGCAGGTTTCTATGTGGACATATTTTTAATTCTCTTGGGCATATACCTAGGAGACCTTGTGATTCTTTCTTTATGATACATTAAATTCCTATTTTTATAAGAATTGGTTTCAGGGTTCTCTGCTCTTTTCCACGGTCCTGTCACTTCTTTTTGCAAATACCAAACTTTTCCAATTTTAGTAGCCTTGTGTTTTATTAGCTCATAGGGCAAATCACCCTTAATTTTTTCTTTCTTAATTTCTCAACTATTATTGCCTGCTGACTCTTCACTGTCAATTTTAGAATCATTTTGTCATGCTGCTGGTATTTCGATTGGGAGTGGAAAATTAATTAGGGAAAATTAATTTGGAAAAATACTGATATCTTTTGCAATATTTCATCTTACTATCCACAAACATGGTGTATCTCTTCTTTTATTTAAATCTTCTACTGTATCTCCCACTAAAATGTTGGGACTTTCCTCACAGAGGACTCACCCATTCCCTGTTAAGGGAACTAGATACTCTAATCTTTGAGGTGATGACAGTGGGACGCAGTTGATGAGCTGAAGTTAACCAAGCAAAGACCTAAGGGAAGACTACCCTGGACAGAGCAGATGATGAGGCAAAGGCTCTGGGGTCAATACAAGTTGACCTACTAAAGGAACAGGGAGAAGGTGAGGGCAGCTGCAACACAGTGGGCAAGGAAGAGCAGGAGGGGTTCAAGTTAGACTTAGCAGGACTCAGATCACATAGAGCCTTACTGGTCAAACAGGAACCCTTGGACTTCTGTCTCATACAAATAGGAAGCCAGAGGAGATTTTAAAGCAGGCATCTGCACAATCTTGCATGAAGAAGGCAGCTCCCTCTGGTCCAGCTAGGAAGTGACTCTCTCAGTGTGGTCACATAGCCTCCTGCCCCATGGCCAGGGCCAAGACTTATATTATAGCCAGAAGGGAACTTGAGGATGCTGGGAAAAGCCAGCTGGTAAACACTCACCTTCTCTAAACAGGCTCATCAGGACCATGAACCCCCCAAAACCTCCCACAGATGACCCACCACCATTCACACACTTATTGTGCTGACACCACCGGCACCACCAGAGGAAATGGCAGGTCCCAGAGGTACCCATTCCCCATCTGCCCGCTCAAACACCTATGAAAAAGCCCACAGGGTGACTATAGCCACTTCTGGAGAGAAGCCAGTCAGTAAGTATCCTCCTCCCACCTGCTGGCCCATGCTTCTCCCTCAGAGCTTCTACCAGAAGGAGGATGGGGACTTCCAACACCAAGAAAGGTGCCAGAAGTCACTGAAACATCCACCACCCTTAAGGGCTTTGTCGTTGCTTCTTACTCACCCAACTGGGACCTGCTATCTTCACGGCCGATACTGCCTCAAACTTCATCCTCACTGTTGTCCCAGCCATTCAGGTTGCGTGAAGGAATTTGCCCTGGTAACATCCGGTGAGCTCACACCCTCTCACCCTGCCAGGAAAGCTGAAGCTGCTGCCAGGCTGAGGGGGCCAGCCCTCATGGGATACATATTGAGTTCTAGACAACTGTTACTCAGCATCCATTCCAACATCCTTCTAGTGGGCCTTCCTAAACCGAAGAAGCTTGAAAGCTAAAAAGCACATTTTCCAGATCCCCTTGCTGCTATAGATCTGGGCATGAATTCGGTTAGACGTTGTAACAGGAGATCTGAAGGCAGAGGTAAGGCCCATCTTCCTGCAACTCTGGGCTGTTTACACTGGCAAGAAAGCTGTGGGAGACTCAGGTTTTTTCTGCAACAGGGTCTGCGTGCAGCACCTAGAGAGCAGGTGGCTTCCTGATACCAGGATTACAGCTACACGGCATGATTTCTAATTCAAGGTTAAATGTGGCAGCTTCGTAATGCTTCACCTTCCTGAGTATGTCCCCAGGTGAGTCACTTCTTCCATGTCTGGAGTCATTCCTGGAGGCCCAGCCTAGAATCTACTTGTCCAACCCATCTGATGATTTTGTAAGCATCTAGTTTCCTGCTTTAAATCCTTTTCCTCTTAAAGCACCTAGAATGATTTCTACTGAATCTCAACTAATATTGAAATAACAACAACAACAAAAAAACAATGATCTACCACGAGAGAACCAACGTAGTTTTATCTCCTCAGCAATCCCCATACAGCTTATTCACCTTGCCTAGCGAAACCTTTTTTGCCTGTTCACAGTCCTAAAGAACTGCCTTCACTTGCCACTTGCCCTATACATGCAGGTTTAGTCATCTGTCAAGCCTGAAGGAACCTTCTAGGCTTCCCTTTTCCAGCTATTCTGTGTAGTCCTTCCAGAAGACAACTCAACTGAGGTCTACCACGAAGAGGCAAGTTCAGGAAAGGACTCCTGACACCAGTAATCATTCAATACATATTGAAGGCCCATGCTTTGCCAGGGCTGCTTGAAAGGGACTGCTCAAAATCCCGACACCATCACATTTTTGGTATGAAGGTCATCATGCAGGGACCAAGAGGTAGCCATTTAATTGTCCCTGCACATCAATTCTCTGTGGCGTTGAGAGAAAAAGAAAGCACTGTGGTGTTATGGTCCAGCTGCAGTACAGTCAAAGGCTTGACAAAGTGGATTTAGGCACCTGCCTGAGCCTGCTGTCCCTGCAGCACTAAAACCAAAGGAAGACTTTTCAGTAGGACAGGCTCCTCCTGGAGATGAACTTCCTGCACTCCCACTTAAGACTGGTGGGAAAGCCATAGGGCAGCCCATTCAACCTTGGAACATAAGAATGTTTGTGCACAAGGCAGAGACTTTCCTCCGTGTGTGTATGTGTATGTATGTGTGTGTGTGTGTGTGTGTGTGTGTGTGTGTGTGTGTGTGTGTGTGTACTCATGTGCAGAGAAGACCACACGCATGTATACGCACTTTGTATTGGTAGTGATCTTAGGAAGGAAAAAAAATCTCTTGTGGAGCCTTGGAACTCCAAGCAAATGCTACCTGGAAATGTGGATTTTTCTCTTTAGCCAACAGACTGTCTTCTGAATTTAAGACTATAGACTTTAGCATACAAAAAAAGAGACATCACAGATACCACAGGTTTGTTAAAGTACAGTGAGTTAAACTTTGTTGAATTATTAGTGAAACTTGGTTTTTGAGAGGATTGGTTGGGTATTTGTGCCCCTGTGGTCTCACCTGTGAAAACCTAGCCCCTCTAGATAAGTGCCATGACGACCAGTAGTCAGTCCAGTTCAGAGGCATCCTGCCCTCCTCTGAGGCGTCCTGAAACAACAGACTCACACGCTGACCCATGCCCTTCTGTAACCTGCTAAAGTCCCGCTGGCAGAATTGTCACCCTGAGCAGAGGAGGCGGACAATACACACCTCTGAGTTCTGTGGTGTGAGAGCCACGGTCCCTTCCATGGCTCTCTACAGGGCTTGGCCTTGACGAGTGAGGGCTGTAACCTTTATTTCTTACTATCCCCTTTTCCCAGTGGGTCAAGGGGTAGGGGTAAATGGTGATAAAATGTGTTTACTTAACTTACCTCTATCTTATTAACTGAGTTCTCTGAGTAAGACCTGCTCAGAAAAGAAGCTTTGGAACTAAGACGCAAATACCTATGTCCACTGGCAACTGACGGGAAGTGTTACATGAGTGCCTTTCCCCAAATCAAAGGATGCAATGAATGTCCTAGTTAAGACTTTCTACTCTTTTCTCAATCTTTCATTTTTGGTATCTGTGTTTTCTTCTGTAAATAGTGATTTTCATTCTTTTGATTTTGCAGAATTGCCTACAATTTAAAATGCTTCTTGTCTCAGTAAGTGTCTGGTCATTCGTACTCAGCATTATTTGAATGATTTGGTGCATAAAACAAAATACGTCATAGAGAAGAAAAGCATACATTTGCTTAACAATAACAACAAAAATTGCAGCCACTGCAATCATCAACCATCTACATTAGACTCGAACTGAAGCCAAAACCCAGGGACTTGACGATGGGATGAAAGGCCCTAGAAGTTCCCAGCTTTTCATCTATTCACAGCTTGTAAAGACCAGAAGCATGGCTTACCTTTGTAAATGTGAGTGCCAGGTCAAGGTCTACCAGAAGCTCTTCTAATTCTATGAAATGTTTTCAGACTCTTCCTAAATAAATGCCTGAACTACAGGGAAGCTCAACCTCAATGACTGTTCCAGGAGACAGCTCGGAAGCCCAGCCTCAGTGCAATCACCAGCTCTAACTGTGAACTACCTACGTCATTCTATAGCTACCTGTCCAACAAAGATAGGAAAGGAAGCAGCCTTAGCTTAATTGTCAGGTCCTCTCCAAGGAAGGGGCTACTGTCAGAAGAGCTAAACATGGCTGGAGAGTCAGGAATTGCTCGCAACATTCATGGAGGAATCACCAAAAGGCAGTAATGCGAGGACAGTTGGTAGCTGGAGGGCTGCGAGAGCTTTCTCTCATCTGGGAGAGAAATTGCTGGTCTTGGAACAGGAGACTTTTTCCTTTGGACTAAGCTTTACAAACCCTTCCTTCAGAGGGCAGAAGATTGCTCAAGTCAATCAGAAACCAATATTGTGATGAAGCAGGTGAGAAAGGAAAATGTGAAATCAAATTGATCATGCTTCTGAAGATTTGGGAAGACTTCCAGGGATCGCTTTTAGGGAAATGAAAATTGAGCATCAAACGTTGATGGAAAAATTACTATGGGGGATATGGAAGAAGAGAGGTCACATGGAAGGAAAGATGGAACAGTTGCTGAGTTCGTGCTTCCCTTTGGCTTGGACATTTAATAAGTAAGAGCCATGAAAATGGATTCTTAGTCTATTGAATTAGACCTGGAGTTGACTTGTTTCTTGATAACGAATGGCAGACACTGGGTTTTATTTATTTATTTTTTGATGTGGACCATTTTTAAAGTCTTTATTGAATTTGTTACAATATTGCTTCTATTTTATGCTTTGGTTTTTTTGGCCCAAAGGCACGTGGGATCTTAGCTCCCCGACCAGCGATCGAACCTTCACCCCCTGCATTGGAAGGTGAAGTCTTAACCACTGGGCCACCAGGGAAACTCCCAACACTGGGTTTTAATATCAATTATTGAGAATTTGTGCTGCCTTGGTCCCTACTTTCTATACAATATATCCCAACAATGACAATCCAGCCATGGATTTTGTTAATCAAAATCTTGGACATTGGAATTTCCCTCGTGGTCCAGTGGTTAAGACTCTGCGCTTCCACTGCCGGGGGCATGGGTTCTATCCCTGGTTGGGGAACTAAGATCCCGCACGCATAGCGATGTAGAAAAAAAAAAATTGGACATTTACTATTTTTTGATGTGTCTAGTAAACTAAGTGTAGGGACATAAAACTCATCTAGAAAGATGAGGAGGGCACCCTGGAGGCACAGACAGGTGCACCAATCTGAAATACCAGCCTTCCCCATGGCCCTCGCCATCTCACTTTCTGCTTAGACAGGTGAGAATATTTAGAGTTAGCCTTGGGGCCTTCTCCTGTCCCCAAAAGAAGATGTGTAGAACTCAAGATGTAGAAATGTGAGAGCCACTACAACGAACCACACTGTGGCTAGTACTCCATACACAGATCGCTAAATGTCTCAGGGACAGCTTCCAGTCCTGAAAACAAGTGAAACGAGATGTCTAAAAGAGCATGACACCAGTAACTATCTTTATTTTACAGATGAGCTGAACCTTCTCAGAAGTTTCCAAACATAAGCCTCCTTTTCAAGAGCCATGGTTTCATTGACAGTGAACACCTTACAGCTATTTTTGGGGGGAAGGGGGGTGGGGTTTGATAATGGCATTTTATTTTATTTTTTTAACATCTTTATTGGAGTATAACTGCTTCACAATGCTGTACTAGTTTCTGCTGTATAACAAAGTAAATCAGTTATACATATACATATATCCCCATAGCTCCTCCCTCTTGCATCTCCCTCCCACCCTCCCTATCCCACCCCTCTAGGTGGTCACAAAGCACCGAGCTGGTCTCCCTGTGCTATGCAGCTGCTTCCCACTAGCTATCTGTTTCACATTTGGTAGTGTTTGTATATAAATGCTACTCTTTGACTTCCCAGTTTACCCTTCCCCCTCCCCGTGTCCTCAAGTCCATTCTCTACCTCTGCATCTTTACTCCTGTCCTGCCCCTAGGTTCATCAGAACCTTTTTTTTTTAGATTCCATATATATGTTAGCATACGGTATTTGTTTTTCTCTTTCTGACTTGCTTCACTCTGTATGACAGACTCTAGGTCCATCCACCTCACTACAAATAACTCAATTTCGTTTTTTTATGTTATGGCTGAGTAATATTCCATTGTATATATGTGCCACATCTTCTTTATCCATTCATCTGTCGATGGACACTTTGGTTGCTTCCACATCCTGGCTATTGTAAATAGTGCTGCAATGAACATTGTGGTACATGACTCTTTTTGAATTATGGTTTTCTCAGGGTACATGCCCAGTAGTGGGATTGCTGGGTCGTATGCTAGCTCTGTTTTTAGTTTTTTAAGGAACCTCCATACTGTTTTCCATAGTGGCTGTATCAATTTACATTCCCACCAACAGTGCAAGAGGGTTCCCTTTTCTCCACACCCTCTCCAGCATTTATTGTTTGTAGATTTTTTTGATAATGGCCATTCTGACTGGTGTGAGGTGATACCTCATTGTAGTTTTGATTTGCATTCCTCTAATGATTAGTGATGTTGAGCATCATTTCCTGTGTTTTTTGGCAATCTGTGTGTCTTCTTTGGAGAAATTTCTATTTAGGTCTTCTGCCCATTTTTGGATTGGATTGTTTGTTTTTTTGATATTGAGCTCATGAGCTGCTTGTAAATTTTGGAGATTAATCCTTTGTCAGTTGCTTTGTTTGCAAATATT
>NC_041222.1:57458088-57468745 GCF_002837175.3 Physeter macrocephalus
GAAGAGGCTGTCTTTTCTCCATTGTATATTCTTGCCTCCTTTGTCAAAGATAAGGTGACCATATGTGCATGGGTTTATCTCTGTGCTTTCTATCCTGTTCCATTGATCTATATTTCTGTTTTTGTGCCAGTACCATACTGTCTTGATTACTGTAGCTTTGTAGTATAGTCCTTACAGCTATTTTTAAAAGATGCATTTATCTTTCTGATAGCTAGTCAGTCAGTTTCCTTTCAGGGTCATATTTAGCCTGATTTGGCCTTAGGAAGATCACCTGGTTGAGGAAGGGTGGAGGAGGAATGTGTCCTGTTCTTACTGGATAAGAGTTATGCATAAATCTCTGACAAGGATTAGAAAAATCGAATTCCCCAAGGCAAGGAATTGTCAGAATATATGTAATTCCTACTAGATTAATGGGCACCATTAATGGTCTACTGGTGGATCTAACTTGTACGGGGCATACGTGAACCATGGAAGAAGAAGACGGATGAATTCTAAATAAAGGGAGTTTTCCTAAATAATCATTCTCTCATCATTAAAAAAACAAACAAACAAAAAACACTACTTTTGCTGGTATAAAGGATTCCATCTCTTTTCAGAGAAGCCATTTTATGGACAAAAGAAAGACTCCTTAGTTCCATCCCTACATTGGTTCCATTATCACCATTCTTACCTCCATGTTCACCTAGTGTTTGCCAAATAGATATTTTGCCAAATTAATTTATCTGATAATGGAGGAGAAATCAGAAAAAAAGGTGATATCTCAGGACTTTAAAAGATTATAATTTTCATTGGGGTTTTAGGAAGCTTTAGTATTCTAAACAACTTCAAACAGAAAAAAAAAATAAAAAGAGAAAACATTTCCTCTGGTAATAAAGAAAAATACAGTCTCCAAAGTATTATTAAAATGACTTTGCTTTTAATCTCAACATAGAAGTGCTCTGTTTAAAACTATTAATGGTTTACTAACATAAACCATTAAGTGAAGGAGAAAAATAAAGTGGAATCTTTCAGGGCTAGAATGAACTCTTCTTTTTTTCCATTTAATATTTGGGTAGGAACAATTCTTGGAAATGATCACAAACGCAATAATTACTGGCTTAATTCTAACTAGATTTGCAGTCATTTCTTTTCATGTTATTTTTGGCATGCTGGCTGTAGAAGTGGCATGCTGTAATGTTGATATAACCAGTTTCTCAGAAAACAAGATTTGTGACAATTTGCTGCATTCTGCTCCAGAGACAATCTGAGGCTTTCAAAGTGGGGCTAAAAATGCACACAAATCTTCCCCCACACAGCTGCTTCTTGTTTAACATTGTCAATTTTTTTTAATTAAAATTTTAGATTTTATGCTTGGCTTTATTTTTTTCTCTTTAAAGCTCAAATGACACTCTGCCTCTTTTAGATATTTGAGAGTCTGCAAAAAGCTAGATAAAGGGCCTAATTGTTTTATCGGAAGAGTTTGTTTTTAAGCTCTTAATATTATTCATCTATATTATATTTTATTCAATCTAAACCTCAACAGGCTCAATGTAGCTTTGAGAGTAAACAGAGCGTATAATTCACCCCAATTCATAACTATGGATGAAATGCCATGGGCACTCCCTGAGCTCTCCTTATAAAAGTCTCCAGCCACATGGTTTTCAATGCCATCTGTAGGCCAAGGACTCCCAATTTTTTATCTCAACCTAAATTCCTCTCTCCCAAATTCCAGAGTCATTTATACAACTACCCTCTCAATAATAAGACATCTATTTAATAGATATCTCAAACTCATTATGTCCAAAACTGGTTTCTGAGCAGCCCCCCAAAATCTGCTCCATCTATCACTCTATCTCAGTTAATGGAATGCCATTCTTCCAGGTGTCCAGGACCAAACCCAAAACATCACATTCTGGTCTGAGCCACCATTTTGTCTGTATTCCTGCAATAGCCTCCTGTCTCTCTGCTCTGCCCTTGTCCACCTCACTCTATTCTCAGCATGACAGCCAGGGTAAACTTCTCAAAACATGTCACCTTGTGTCACTTCTTCAAGGAAAATTCTGCAATGGCTCCTCATTTCAGTCAGGGTAAAGTTCTTAAAAGGGCCCCATTACCATGCAAAGGTACCTTATAAACCTCTCATATGGAGACAATTCTTCTGTTGCTTTCTGCACATCTTGCAAGAAGAGGCACTAACTGTTCTAGATCACGTTTTCAAAAATCTTTGGATAGCGAGCAGCTTTGCAAAATATAGTGTCTCCTTCCAGAGCAGAGAGCAGGTGTGCTACCTGTCCAGTGTGACAAAGATAATGTCTCCCTCCAGAGCAAAGGGCAGGCAGGTTGGCTTGTAATCCATTATAAGAGATTCGGGTTCCCTGAGCTCAGGGTTCCCAGCTGTGATGGAAACCCACTGGGGAAGCAGCAGCCACCTGGGTGCCTCACATCACCCCCATGGGTCTTGGAAAGAGAAGGGGACTGATGTAAATATACTGATGCTCGTGCTACTTGAGTTGCCACAAGTAATGAGGGGTTTTTGCCTCTGACTCAGGAATCTCATGTCTTCTGCCAGAATCCACAAAACCATGTAGGTTAAACTTGTTAGCTTGCAAAGAGAGCAAAATCTCAGAGCCTCCACAGTTTTGACACCCCTCTGACCCATCTCCTACAACAGTCCCCCTTGCTCACTTCAGGTCAGCCATGTGGTCCTCTCTCTGTTCTTTGAATGCATTTGGCACACTCCTTTCTTAATGCCTTTGCACTGACTTTGTTTTCTGCCTGAAATATTCTTCCCCCATATATCTAGTTAGCTCCTCCCCCTCTGTAAAGTCTTGGCTCTAGTTTCATCTTCTCAATGAGGCAGACTCTAATCACCTCACTTAAAATAGCAACAGATACTCTTCCCTGCCTCAACATTTCCAGCTCTCTTTACTTGGCTCTATTTTTTCTTTTTTCCGTTGCACACATTCTTCATATTATAGAGGGGTCAGCAAATGTTTTCCCAAAGGCCAGATAGTAGATAGATAATAAATATTTTAAGTCTGTGGGCCTTAAGGTCTCTGCTGCAACTACTCAAATCTGCCATTGTGGTGGGAAAGCAGCCATAGATAGTATGTAAATGAATGGGCAAGGCTATTTTCTAATAACACTTTATTTACAAAAACAGGCAGCTGGCTTGTAGGGCTTAAATTGCCAGCCCCTATACTATAATTTTACTTATCACACTTACTGTTTGTCTTATCCCACTGGAATATAAGCTCCATGAAGGCAGAAATCTGTTTAATTCACAAATATTTTTCAAGTGCCTAGAACAGTGTCTGAAAGAAATAGTAGGAACTCAGTAAATTATTTGCTCAATGAAAGTACAATCAGGGAACATATAGACTAATTTTCAAGTAACCTAAACCAGAATTATATTAGACCCACAGACAATATTTGATTTAAAATTAGATAAATTTAACTTTATAATGATCACTTCCCCTAACTGTCTCACTCACCAGTGCATAGGGTAAACTGCCAGCAGCCATGGTTGTTCCAAATGACTATGCTCCCTTAGTCACAATCGTGTGAGGGGAGGGTCAGCACCTCTCCCAAGATAGACCAATAAAAACTCTCCCTGCAAAGACTTGGAAGCTGAACTGAAAAAAAGTCATCTGTGTGGCTGGAACCATGACATGTGAACTTAGAACTATGGAGGCATGTGGTAGGATTGTACTTACCTGTCCCCTTGAAGCTGGGTGTAACAACATGACTTGCTTAGACAAATGAACCATGAAGAGAAATGATGTATATGAAAGTTCTGGGTAAAAGTCTTAAAAGCCAGTGTGCTTTTCAACAAATGGTGCAGGGACAACTGGATATCCACATGCAAAAGAAAGAAGTTGGACCTCTACTTCATACAATATACAAAAATTAACTCCAAATGGATCAAAGACCAAAATGTAAGAGCTAAAAACTATAAAACTCTTAGATGAAAACATAGGAGTAAATCTCTGTGACCTTGGATTAGACAATGGTTTCTTAGCTACGACACCAAAATCATAAAGAACCAAAGGGAAAAACCCAAATAAATGGGACCTCATAAAATGTAAACTTTCGTGTGTCAAAAGACACTATCAAAAAAATGAAAAGACAACTTACAAAATGGGAGAAAATATTTGCTAATCATGTATCTGGTAAAAGTCTAGTATCCAGAATATATAAAGAACTCTTACAACTAAACAATAAAAAGGCAAATAACCAAAAATTTAAAGAGTAAAAATTTGAATAGACATTTCCATCAAAAAGATATATAAAGAGCCAACAAACTAAGAAAAGATGTCCAACATCATTAGTCATTTGAGAAATTCAAATCAAAGAAGTCACAATGAAATACCACTTCACCCCCACTAAGACGGCTATAACCAAAAGCTGGAAAATAAAAGATGGTGAAGATCATATGTTGACGGTGGGAATGTAATGTAATACAGCTGCTTTGGAAAACAGTTTGGCAAATCTCCAAAAAAGTTAAATGTAGAGTTATCATATGACCCAGAAATTCCACTTCTAGATATATACCTAAGAAAATTTAAACCATTTGTTCACACAAAAATGTGTAAATGCATGTTCATAGCACCATTATTCATAAAAGCCAAAAAGTGAAAACATCCCAAACATCCCTCAACTAGTGAACAGAGGGAAAAAAATGTGGTATATCCATATAATGGAATACTATTCAGCCACAAAGATGAATGAAGTACTATTACATGCTACAACATGGATGAAACTTGAAAACATGCTAAGTGAAAAAGCCAGACTCAGGAGGTCACATATTATATGATTTCATTTACATGAAATGACCAGAATTTACAAATCCTTGCAGATAGAAATTAGATCAGTGGTTGCCAGGAGATGGGAGGAAGAGGGCATCAGGACTGACTAATGGATTCAAGGTTTCTTTCTAGAGTGATGAAAACATTCTAGGATTGACAGTGATGATGGGTGTATAACAATGAATATACTAAAAAACACACTGAATTGTATACACAGAATTGTGCATTTTGAAATAATGAATTTTATATTATGTGAATTATTGCTCAATTAAAAAAACAGTATGCCTCAAAACCTCAGTGAGATACCACTTCACACATATCAAAATGGTTAAAATAAAGAATGACATCATGGAGGATTGTTGAGGATGTAAAGAAATGGGAACCCGCACACATTGCTGATGGCAATGAAAAGGTACAGTCCATGCAGGCAGTTTCCTAAAAAGTTAAGCATACACTTACGTATAACCCAGGAATTCGATCCCTGGGCATCTGCCTAAGAAAATGAAAACTTATGTCCACACAAAGACTTGTAGGTGAAAGTTCATAGTGTTGTTATTCCTGAAAGCCAAAACCTAGAAAACAATCCAATGTCCACCAGCTGGAGAATGGATAATTGACATGTAGTAATTTCATACAATGGAAAACAATTCAGCAATAGTTCAAATATATTTGAACTACAAATATATCCAACATGGATGAATCTCAAAAACATTATACTAAGCGAAAGAAGCCAGAAACAAAAGCTTATATCTTGTTTGATTCCATTTATATAAAGTTTATACTAAAGACAAAACTATAGAGACACACAGGTCAGTGTTTCCCTGGGGCCAGCGGGTTAGGAGAGGGGACTGACAGCAAATAGGCAAGGGGGAAATTTTGAGGTGATGGAAATGTTCTAAAACTGCATTGTGGTGTTGGTTGCATAAGAGTGTACATTTACTAAATGTAAACTTGCATATTTCAAAGGAGTAAACTGTATGGTATTTAACTTATACCTCAATAAAGGTGTTAAAAAAAACCCAGTGTGTAATTTGCCAAACTCGCTTTCCTTTGCCATAGTGATGAGTATCATTCCAGATGATGGGGGTTCCAATGGCCTCTACAATGCAGAACAGGGTTCTCTACTGACCTAAAATGCACATACAGCATGAACAACAAAAAAACTATTGTTATTTTAAGCTGCTGAGAATTGGGAGTTGGTTGTTACTGTAGCATATCCTAGCCCATTCTGATTAATATAGAAATCAATTCCAGAAATGGTATTGTCTCAAGTCAATATTAAGTTTAGTCAATTAAGTCAAGGGAGGTTGGATATGGGAGAGAATAATGTCTTAGAAGTACTTTGGTGCTGAAACAAATAGATTAAAAGCACACTAAATTTTCAGAGACTGGTACTGCTAAAGAACTACCTTCACTGAAAGAGATGTGACTTTTTGATACTTAAAATGACTCTTTGGCCCCATATGGGAGAGGAAAGTGTTGAGAAAGTTGCTCATTTCCTAAGGAGGGCAATTTCCCTGATGGCCACTTAAAATGTGGCCAAAAAGTTATGGAAAATAAAGAATCACTCAGAAGGTGGAGCCAGATGCCAGAGAGAACAATAGACAAGGGTGTTCCTCCCAGAAAATGGGATCAAGGCCTAATCAAGAAGCATCTCCATTCCCAAGGTGGGAGCCTGAAAATATAGGATTTTAGAATTGTAACAGACCAATGTTTGCTGTGTGTTTCCCATCCTTCACTTATCACTTTCAGAATGGGAGTGTTTATAGTGATTATCCTGCCTCTGTCCAACTAGTACATAAATTGTGCATAGAGGGCAAATAACTTTTTAGTTCATGGTATCCAGATCAATCAGATCTACATTTGGATTTGAAATAGACTACAGGGCACATCACAAAGATGCCACAACTGGATGATATCTAGGGGTGATCTCCCTTGGGGCAGAAATGAGTTTATTTTGTGTGCAGGAAGGAGAGTGAACCAAATATCTAGACCATGGTGGTCATTAACTATTTCTGATATTTCTCCTTCCAAGCACATGATAGTGTCACACTTTCCCACCCAGTTAAAGTTAGGTAAAGCTCTGTGATTTGCTTTGAGCATGAAATATGTGTCACTTCCAAGTGGAGGCTTTAAGAGCCAATTCTTTTTTTTTTTTGAAAAATGGTATATAACATTATATTAATGTCAAGTGTACAACAAAACAATTCAATCTTTGTATACCCTACAAAATGATCCCCACCTTAAGTCCAGATACCATCTGTCACCATACAGTTGATGCCCTAGAGCCAATTCTTGTATACCATGCTTCCTTCCCCTCTCATGCCAGAGGGCAAAGACTCCAACAGCCCAGGGCCCTGGGCGAAGACAATGTGGAGTGGATCCTTCACTGGCCTGCAATAGAGATGGAACACAGAGAGAAAAATAATCCTTTCTGTCATGGACATCTCCCTCCCATCATGTAGCCTGTGAACCACTAGCAGAGGTTCATCTTCTGAGAAGGAAGTGGATGCTCAGGAGAGACAAAGGAAAAACAATCTGCAAAGTTTTTCTACTCTGAATTCAAATACTTCCTGAGGATCTCCCACTTTCCTTTCCCTGGGTTCCACAAGACACCCTCTATCTGTTTCACATATTCCTCAAGTTGTTTTTCATTAACTAGCTCAAGTTGATTTTTTCACTTTCAATTCATTGAGTTATAACTAATACACCCCCAAATCCATCTAACTGCTCATTCCAAAAACCAAAAGGCAAACATAAAAGCATGGACACATTGGGAAAACCATGGTAGATCCAACCCAAATGGGGATGTGGCAGACACAAACTAACTGCTGCCCACACCCATTTCCACTTCTCTGTGAGCCCACAGAGAGACTACATTACTCTGTCTCTTTTGTCATTAGGTGAAGCAAGGTGACTGAGCTCTAGCCAATAGAATGAGAACATGCAGAAGATGATATGTACCATGCCCCTCACACTACCCTCCATACTTCTCCTTTGGCAGCTTGATGCTAAGGAACAGAGTGACCTTAGCAGCCATGCCTAGAAGAGGGCAGAGCCACAAGAATAAAAGAACCTGGGTTACTGAATCATGACACGAAAAGCCATCCACTGGCAGGAACACCTGATCTGTGACAAACTTTAGCTTGCTCTAACTCATAGAAGGAAGGAGTGGAAGAAAGCATTTTATGCTGAATTAGCCCTTTGTGGTTCTTGCCTACCTCCTCCTTTGATCCTCCCTAGAGCTGAATGAAGCAGTGGAATCATCCCCTTTTTTTTACAGAGGTGTTAGGCAAAGTTCAGAGAAGTTAAGTTGCTGGGGAGGTGGATTACATGTCACTTCCTAGATTAAGTTCAGCCTCAAATATAGACCTCCTGATTTCCAGAGACCAATTTCTTTTCTACTGTGAAACATGAATGCTAAAGATTCTTCCTTAATTTGAACATACTAGCAGCTAATCTAAATCTCTGAACTACTAAATAGATTATAAAAAGATGAACATGAAGGCAATCCTCCAAGTCAACTGTATCATCCATTTATCACTTCATGCTCAGTGCTCAGCCAAGAACATGGCCCAAAGAAGGGCCTTCACATGTGCCTGTAAAGGTTTTTTAAAACGTCTTACCAAGATGCTAAACATCGCTAATCATCAGGGAAATGCAAATCAAAACCACAATGAGATATCATCTCATACCTGTCTGAATGGCTATCATCAAGAAGACCACAAATAACAAATGTTGGAGATGATGTAGAGAAAAAGGAACCCTTGTACACTGTTGGTGGGAATGTAAATTGATGCAGCCACTGTGGAAAACAGTTTAGAGCTTCCTCAAAAAATTAAAAATAGAACTACCATATGACCCAGAAATATATACTCCTGGGTATATATCTGAAGAAAATTAAAACACTAATTCAAAAAGATATATGCACCCCAATGTTTATAGCAGCATTATTTACAATAGCCAAGATATGGAGGCAATCTAAGTAGCTATCAACAGATGAATGGATAAAGAAGACGTGGGATATATATACAATGGAATACTACTCAGCCATAAAAAAGAAAAAATTTTGCCATTTGAAACAACATGGATCAACTTGGAAAGTATTATGTTTAGTGAAATAAGTCAGAAAGAGAAAGACAAATACTGTATGATATTACTTATATATGGAATCTAAAAAATAATACAAACTAGTGAATATAACAAAAAAGAAACAGATTCACAGATAAAGAGAACAAACTAGTGGTTACCAGTGGAGAAAGGGAAGGGCGGAGGGGCAAGATAGGGGTAGGGGAGTAAAAGATACAAACTACTATATATAAAATAAAATATAGGGATATATTTTACAGTACAAGGAATATAGACAATATTTTATAATAACTATAAATGGAGTGTAACCTTTAAATTTGTGAATCATTATGCTGTACACCTGAAACTAACATAATATTGTAAATCAACTATACCTCACTGAAAAAATCTTACTGAGAGGTGGAGTCAAGATGACGGTGTGGGAAGACGTCGAGTTAGCATCTCCCCACAACTAGGGCTCCTGCCAGCCGCTGGTGGGGGACTCTGACAACCAAGGAGATGGGTGGAACCCCAAAGTGAACTGGTAGGACATAGGGGGACTGAGGAGGGAGGTGAAGTGGAAGTCAGACAGGATCAGAACCGCTGGAGCCAGGGAGATCAGGAGAAGCAGACGGGAGGGACTTTCTGGGAAGAGCGGGAGAGGAGTGGATGGTGATCGCCTGGCCCACTCGGGCAGGGGAGCCTGCTGAGCTCCCAAGCCAGTACCCCCCCTCCAAAGCCCCATCCAGTCTGCATGGGTCCTGGGGGCACAGGAGGGAGGGCAGGGAGATCAGGAGAGGCAGGTGGGAGGAGCCATCTGGGAGGAACAGGAGAGGAGAGGAGGGCGACTACCCTGCCCACTCGAGCCAGGGATGCTGCTGAGCTCCCAGCCCAGTCCCCTGTCTTCCAAGGTCCCCCTCACTCCCTCCCTGGCCAAATTGGTCCTGGGGGCATAGGAGGGGGGCTGGGGAGATCAGGAGAGGCAGGCTGAGGGGCCCTCACAGGACAAAGGAGCAGGAGAGGAGAGGAGGGAGTTTGCCCCACCCACTGGAGCACAGGAAGCCTGCTGGGCTCCCAGGTGAGGTCCCCTGCCCTCTGAGGCCAGGGGTGGGGGGCACACCTGAGCCTCTTCAGCTCCTTGAGCCTAAGCCCCAATCCCACAGCCCCCAGGGCCTTTTCCAGCCCTGTGGGTCCTGAGCATAGGCCCCGCCCACCACCCAAACCTCACCCTTCCTTAGGCCCCACTCTCCACAGCCAAGGCCTTCCCCCCACCCCCATTTTTTTTTTTCTTTTCCCTCCTCTTCTTTTTTGCTATTGTGGTACGGCTGTACCCTCCAGATGTTGATGCATCTATATTTTTATTTTTATATTCTTTCTAACATATCTCTGAGTTTCCAATTCTAATTTTATTTTTTACTTTGTTATTGTTTTTTTTGTGTTTTCTTGGGGTTTTTTTGCCACCCCATGCTGCTTGCAGGATCTTGGTTCATGAGGCGGGGGTTACGCTGAAGTGCCTGTAGTGGGAGCTTAGAGTCTGAACCACTGGATTAACAGAGAACCTCAGACCCCAGGGAATATTCATCGGCGTGAGGTCTCACGGAGTTCCTCAACTCAGCACCAAGACCCAGCTCTACCCAATAGCCTACAAATTCTGTTGTTGGAAACTTCAGGCCAAACAAGCAGTAAGACAGGAACACAATCCCACTCATTAAAAAAAAAAAAAAAAATGGGGCTTCCCTGGTGGCGCAGTGGTTGGGAGTCCGCCTGCCGATGCAGGGGATGCGGGTTCGGGCCCCGGTCCG
>NC_041222.1:57468852-57480839 GCF_002837175.3 Physeter macrocephalus
TGCGCATCCGGAGCCTGTGCTCCTCAACGGGAGAGGCCACAGCGGTGAGAAGCCCGCGTACCGCAAAAAAAAAAAAAAAAAAAAAATGAAATGGCAAAAAAATGTCACAGATGGAGGAGCAAGGTAAAAACCTACAAGACCAAATAAATGAAGAGGAAATAGACAATCTACCTGAAAAGGAATTCAGGGTAATGATAGTAAAGATGATCCAGAATCTCAGAAATAGAATGGAGGCACGATTGAGAAATTACAAGAAATGTTTAACAAAGACATAGAAGAACTAAAGAACAAACGAACAGAGATGAACACCACAATAACTGAAATGAAAAATACACTAGAAGGAATCAACAACAGAATAATGGAGGTAGAAGAACGAATAAGTGAGCTGGAAGACAAAATGGTGAAAATAACTGCTGAGGAGCAGAATAAAGAAAAAAAAATGAAAAGAATTTAAAACAATCTCAGAGATCTCTGGGACAACACTAAACACAGCAACATTCGAATTATAGGGGTCCCAGAAGAAGAAGAAGAGAAAAAGAAAGGGTCTGACAAAATGTTTGAAGAGATTATAGTCGAAAACTTCCCTAACATGGGAAAGGATATAGTCACTCAAGTCAGGGAGCATAGAGAGTCACATACAGGATAAACCCTAGGAAAAACACACCAAGACAAATATTAATCAAACCAACAAAATTAAAATTCAAAGAAAAAATATTAAAAGCAGCAATGGAAAAACAAAAAATAACATACAAAGGAATCCCCATAAGGTTATCAGCTGATTTTTCAGTGGAAACTCTGCAGGCCAGAGGGACTGGCAAGATATACTTAAAGTGATGAAAGAGAAAAACCTACAACCAAGATTACTCTGCCCAGCAAGGACCTCATTCAGATTCGATGGAGAAATCAAAAGCTTTACAGACAAGCAAAATCTAAGAGACTTCAGCACCACCAAACCAACTTTACAACATATGCTAAAGAAACTTCTCTAGGCGGGAAACACAAGAGAAGAAAAAGACCTACAAAAACAAACCCAAAACAATTATCAATATGGTAATAGGAACATACATATCGATAATAACCTTGTATGTAAATGGATTAAATGCCCCAACCAAAAGACATAGACGGGCTGAATGGATACAAAAACAAGACCCATATATATGCTGTCTACAAGACACCCACTTCAGACCTAGGGACACATACAGACTGAAAGTGAAGGGATGGAAATAGATACTCCATGAAAATGGAAATCAAAAGAAAGCTGGAGTAGCAGTACTCATATCAGGTAAAGTAGACTTTAAAATAAAGACTGTTGGGCTTTCTTGGTGGTGCAGTGGTTGAGAGTCTGCCTGCCGATGCAGGGGACACAGGTTCGTGCCCCGGTCCGGGAGGATCCCACATGCCGCGGAGTGGCTGGGCCCGTGAGCCATGGCCACTGAGCCTGCGCGTCCGGAGCCTGTGCTCCACAACGGGAGAGGCCACAACAGTGAGAGGCCCGCGTACCGCAAAAAAATAAATAAAATAAAATAAAATAAAGACTGTTACAAGAGATAAGGAGGGACACTGCATAATGATCAAAGGATCAACCCAAGAAGAAGATATAACAATTATAAATGTTTATGCACCCAACACAGGAGCACCTCAATACATAAGGCATATGCTAACAACCATGAAATGAGAAATCGACAGTAACACAATAATAATAGGGGACTTTAACACCCCACTTACACCAATGGACAGATCATCCAAAGAGAAAAACAAGGAAACACAAGCTTTAAGTGACACAATAGACCAGACAGATTTAATTGATGTCTATAGAACATTCCACCCAAAAGTGGCAGAATACACTTTCTTCTCAAGTGCACATGGAACATTCTCCAGGATAGATCACATCTTGGGTCACAAATCAAGACTTGGAAAATTTAAGAAAATTGAAATCATATCAAACATCTTTTCTGAACACGCTACGAGATTGGAAATCAATTACAGGAAAGAAACTGTAAAAAACACAAATACATGGAAGCTAAACATTGTGCTACTAAATATCCAAGAGATCACTGAAGAAATCAAAGAAGAAATTAAAAAATACATAGAAACAAATAACAATGAAAACAAGACGACACAAAACCTATGGGACGCAGCAAAAGCAGTTCTAAGAGGAAACTTTATAGCAATTCAATCTCATCTCAATAAACAAGAAAAATCTCAAATAAACAATATAACCCTACACTTAAAACAACTAAAGAAAGAACAAAGAAAACCCAAAGTCAGTAGAAAGAAAGAAATCATAAAGAGCAGAGCAGAAATAAATGAAATAGAAACGAAGAAAACAAGAGCAAGGATCAATAAAACTAAAAGCTGGTTCTTTGAGAAGACTGATAAAAAACAAAATTGATAAACCCTTAGCCAGACTCATCCAGAAAAAAGGGAGAGGATGCAAATCAATAAAATTAGAAATGAAAAAGGAGAAATCACAACTGACACTGCAAAAATACAAAGGATTATAAGAGACTACTACAAACAACTATGTGCCAATAAAATGGACAACCATGAAAAAATGGACAAATTCTTGGAAAGGTACAATTTTCCAAGACTGAACCAGGGAGATGTACAAAATATAAACAGATCTATCACAAGCAATGAATTGAAAATGTAATTAAAAATCTTCCAACAAACAAAAGTCCAGGACCAGATGGTTTCACAGGCGAATTCTATCAAACATTTAGAGAAGAGCTAATACTGATCCTTCTCAAACTCTTCCAAAAAATTGCAGAGGGAGAAACAGTCTCAAATTAATTCTACGAAGCCACCATCACCCTGATACCAAAACCAGAAAAAGATATCACAAAAAAAGAAAATTATAGGCCAATATCACTGATGAACATAGACACAAAAATCCTGAACAAACTACTAGCAAACAGAATCCAAGAGCACATTAAAAGGATCATAAACCAGGATCAAGTGGGGTTCATCCCATGACAAATCAATCAATGTGATACACCACATTAACAAATTAAGGAATGGAAACCATATGATCAACTCAATAGATGCAGAAAAAGCTTTTGACAAAATTCAACACCCATTTATGGTAAAAACTCTCCAGAAAATGGGCCTAGAGGGAACCTACGTCAACATAATAAAGGCCATATATGACAAACCCACAGCAAGCACCATATTCAATGGTAAAAAACTGAAAGCATTTCCACTAAGATCAGGAACAAGACAAAGATGTCCACTCTCGCCACTCTTATTCAACATAGTTTTGGAAGTCCTTGCTACAGCAAACAGAGAAGAAAAATAAATAAAAGGAATACAAATTGGAAAAGAAGAAGTAAAACTGTCACTGTTTGTAGATGACATGATACTATACCTAGAAAATCCTAAAGATGCCACCAGAAAACTACTAGAGCTAATCAGTGAATTTGGTAAGGTTGAAGGATACAAAATTAATGCACAGAAATCTCTTGCATTCCTATAATAGATGGAGAAATATACCATGTTCTTGGATTGAAAGAATCAATATTGTGAAAATGACTATACTACCTAAAGCAATCTAGAGATTCAAAGCAAGCCCTGTCAAACTACCAATGGCATTCTTCACAGAACTAGAACAAAAAACTTTACAATTCATATGGAAACACAAAAGACCCTGAGTAGCCAAAGCAATCCTGAGAAAGAAAAATGGAGTTGCAGGAATCAGGCTCCCCAACTTCAAACTATACCACAAAGCTACAGTAATCAAGACAGTACAGTACTTGCACAAAAAAAGAAATATAGATCAATGGTACAGAATAGAATGCCCAGAGATAAATCCACACATATATGGGCACCTAATTTACTATAAAAGAGGCAAGAATATACAATGGAGAAAAGACAGCCTCTTCAATAAGTGGTGCTGGGAAAACTGGACAGCTACATGTAAAAGAATGTAATTAGAACACTACCTAACACCATACACAAAAATAAACTCCAAATGGATTAAAGACTTAAATGTAAGACCAGACACTATAAAACTCTTAGAGGTAAACATAGGAAAAACACTCTGTCACATAAACCACAGCAAGATCTTTTTTGACCCATCTCCTGGAGTAACGGACATAAAAATAAAAATAAACAAATGGGACTTAATTAAACTTAAAAGCTTTTGCATGGCAAAGGAAACTAAAAACAAGACAAAAACATAGCCCTTAGAATGAGAGAAAATATTTGCAGATGAAGCAACTGACAAAGGATTAATCTCCAAAATATACAAATAGCTCATGGAGCTCAATATTAAAAAAACAAACAATCCAGTTAAAAAAAATGGGTGAAAGACCTAAATAGACATTCCACCAAGGAAGACATCCAGATGGCCAAGAGGCACATGAAAAGATGCTCAACATCACTAATTATTGGAGAAATGCAAATCAAAACTACAATGAGGTATCACCGCATGCTGGTGAGAATGGCCATTATCAAAAAGTCTACAAACAATAAGTGCTAGAAAGGCTGTGGTGAAAAGGGAACACTCCTGCACTGTTGGTGGGAATGTAAATTGATACAACCACTATGGAAAACAGTATGGAGGTTCCTCAAAAAACTAAAAATAGAACTACCATATGACCCAGCAATCCCCCTACTGGTCATATACCCCGAGAAAACCATAATTCAAAAAGACATGCACCACAGTGTTCACTGCAGCACTATTTACAATAACCAGGACATGGAAGCAACCTAAGTGTCCATCGACAGATGAATGGATAAAGAAGATGTGGCACATATATACAATGGAATATTACTCAGCCATAAAAAGAAACGAAATTGAGTTCTTTGTAGTAAGGTGGATGGACTCAGAGTCTGTCATAGAGAGTGAAGTAAGTCAGAAAAACAAATACCGTATGCTAACACATATATATGGAATCTAAAAGAAAAAAAATGGTACTGATGAACCTAGTTGCAGGGCAGGAATAAAGAGGTAGACACAGAGAATGGACTTGAGGACTTGGGGTGGCAGGGGGAAGCTGGGGCAAAGTGAGAGTAGCATTGACCTATATACACTACTGAATGTAAAATAGTTGTCTGGTGCAAAGCAGCAGCATAGCACAGGGAGATTGGCTCAGTGCTTTGCTATGACCTAGAGGGGTGGGATAGGGAGGATGGGAGGGAGGCTCAAGAGGGAGGGGATATGGGGACATGTGTATGCATATGGCTGATTCGCTTTGTTGTGCAACAGAAACTAACAGTATTGTGAAGCAATTATACTCCAATAAAAATCTATTAAAAAAAAGAAAGTCTTACCAAGAAACAAACATTCAAGTGTACATCACATTACAATTAAATATCAGCAAAACAGGCGTTATGTACATCTTTCATATGTAGAACAACCAGAATACTGTAATTCCATCAAGTGTGATTTATTTAAATAACAATTCAAATGTACGCTGTAGGTAAACCAGTGTAGCAATATGAAAATATAGAATTCCAAGAATATCCAGCAACCTAAACATGGATCTAATAACACAGAGTATTCTGTAATACTAAGGAATGAAGAAAAAAACATTGACTTTTAAGTTGGGATGATTTATTTGCACTTAAAAATACAATTTCTAAGATGACATCTGTCTTCAAAAATGTCTTAATGTTAAAAATAGGCCACAGGAACTGATGTCTTCATGTTGAAAATTTAGATCTCATATCAGCATGAGCTTACACATCATAGATGATAACATTTTAACACAAAATCAGCAAACGAATACTCATTTGGGAACACAGTTTTGATATTAAAAATATCAGAAGTTCACAGTTTTCTTCTTCCTTCTAGACTTATATTGATAAAATGCTTTTATAGCTACAATCTATTTCACTTTCTAGTACCAGATCCAATGCCTACTTGATCAGCAGATGGACGCTACTAAACACGTTTATCTTACTTAGAACTCACACATCTTCAATTTCTAAAAACATTTTGCTCTGTAAAACTGTGACCGCTGGGAATAGCGAAGATAGGATTTAAGTTCAAATGTAATGAGAAGAGAAAAAGTGAGATAAAATGCTGAAAATGTTTACTAATAAAACATTAAATTATAAACTATATACAGGTAGCTTAGATGATTCAACAGGAAACTATACATTGATTTGCAAAACGCTATGGCCTGTAACTAAAATCCCTCTACATGTTAAGGTAACATGAAGGGTTTTTAGGTGACCAGATCACTAGACAGGTTTGTGTGTTTTAAGGCAAAGCAAAATTTACCAAGTGAAGTACCTACAAAATAAATTTGCTTTGGAAATAAATCTCAGTAATAAAATAATACTTCTCACTTATTAAATATATATTTTACCTTTACATATGCTTTAGCAACTTACATCAAAAATTCGAGAGTTCTATGAACATCTGCAAATAAATATTTTAAAACACAAGTATATAAATGAATCAGCTGGTATTCATTCAGGTGTTTGGATGGCAGCAGCTAGCCAAGGAAAAAAATAATAAACTACTTAGTTATAAAATTTTCCCCTAACACAGCATGAGAATGCAACATATTGTTGAGAATTAAGCAATTTTTCTGGACAGTACACATCAGTGAAATACATGTGTTCTCCTTCTGCAAATCTTAGTTACACAGAACCCAATGGTACTGTTTTCTTAAGCCATTAAATTAATAGCCTAAGATTTATAATGTTTGCCATAATCTCTCTTTTCATGTAAATTATTTTCTTAAAGCACTATAAAGAAAGCAGTTGTCAACTATGAAGAATAAAATCATTTCCGGAAAAAAATGGAGTAACTAATGAAAATTGTTTAAACTCATTTACTATACCCAAACTTGCCACCTGGGCACTTGGCTCCAATAAAGATAAGAATGAATTAAAACATCTGTATGACTCCAAAGCAGGGAGTGTCATCCCTTCAAAATGCAGAAGACCTTCCAGCATTTCAAAATAATATAATTCCTTTAAAACTGAAATAAGCAATATTCTTTAACATGTTCATTTTATCCAATTTCTCTGGCGTTCAGTTCTGTTAAACTGAGACCAACTTTTTTTCCCCTAAATGATACTACACAGACTACCAATAATTAAAACTAGTTTACTAAAAAATATTAAGTAGCAATAAAACAAAAGCTCCCACTGAGATATACCAGCATCCCTTATATTAGTCATTTAAATTATGTGTGTCTAAGAACTATTGGATTAACATACAAGGTATACTGTATACTAATATGCAACAAAGTTTTACTTAATGAAGGTATTGAAGTACCTTGAGTTTTCCTATTAAATATCCAATCTGTAGGCACTCGTATGCATTTTTTATTAGCAAAATACAGTGAGGTGGCTGCTTTGATTTTCCCATGCAGAGTCATGTTATAGTATTACTACACTGTAATTTACACATCTGTAAACTGGACAGAATGAGGGTTGAACTTCCTGTGAAGCTAGATCCACATAGTCCTTCAGAAATGAACCAGGCCAAGAATCCGCTCAGCCTTCTCAATCTACTAAATAGTCCCTGCATCACTTCTTTTTGTGGTTATGAAGTTATAAACAGACAGGAATGGACTTTAACATCATCACGGTCAGACAGCAATTGCTCGACATAGAAGTTATTTCCCCTCATGTTAAATTCTGGTGTGTACTCTTCATTACATTTCAAGTTCTACATTCTGAGGTAACTAAATCTAAGGGATGTAAGGACAAAACTACCGACAATGAAAAGCAGAAACAGGGTTTCACAACAAGCAATCTAATAACATAAAGAAAAAATATGTAAATAATTGGTCTGGGGGAGGGGAAATGTGAGCAAACCCTGCACTCCTTCTGAAAGAACAATATAAAGCATTGTCTATTTAATATTTGTAAGCTGTTTTCTATCAACCTATCTATGTGTCAGATCAAGGAATGTCTAGATATTTAAAATATGTCAATTATATGTATGCATATCACTTAGGTATCATATACATTAAAAATATCAATAATAGGCAGCAAAAGATAAATATATAACTTCAAATAAACTATCTGCCAAATTATTCTCTAAGTGGGTAACTAGTGCCTAAAAATCTTTAAAGACGAATACTGGCCTAGCTGAGTCAATGGTGAAACATTGATAATATAAAGGGATTGCAAAGGTCACCCACATTTTCAGAATAATGTTAATCTTAAAAAATATTTTAATCATAAAATCTACTAACATCTCAAAGGTGAGAGTCACTTCCTCTACAACTCTAAGAGTTTGTGCTGTTACATCTCAAAAAGTGAGGAATGTCTGTAAAATCAGATTTAAATAATAATCTTAAAAATAAGATATCTCAAGTCTAGTATATAAGGAGCTGGGGAGCGGGGGAGAATAATAATGTTCAAACATGCCAATGATCAATGATATCTACAGAATAAACATGATCAAACAAAAGTTTATGGGAACTTAAACAGAAAAAGCAAACCTCACAGATATATATTTGAACCATGATTGACAATGCAACTATGGTGATTAGGTGATCACAGTAGGCAGCAAGTAAAAGCCAGAACTCCAGGAAGCATGACATTGGGAGGCATATAGAAATGAATGTTCCCTGACTCTCAGCATCATTCCAACATGTGCCACTAGCCATGTTTCAAGTTCTCTATAGCCACATGTGGCCAGTGGCTACCATACTGGACAGAGCAGGACTGAAGGAGAAACAACACTGTTTAGCAGTTGGGGAGGATGAGATAATTTTCCAAGGACTTACCCGGCTGTCCAGTGGTTAAGACTCCACCTTCCAATGCAGGGGCGTGGGTTCAATCCCTGGTCCAGGAACTAAGATCCCACAGGCCGTGTGGTACAGCCAAAAGAAAAAAAAGATTTCCAAGATCCATTCCATGCCCTAAGAATCACAAAATCTTAGGGCATCAGAACAACCACTGGAGTCTTCATTGACTCATTTTAATTAAAGGCATTAGAATTTATGACTTATAAATGTGGATTAAATAACTAGGGAAAAAAGAGGAATATGAAAAAAATTAATGAAGAATTAATCAGAATAATGCCAGAAATTTTTCCCATTGATCACACAGACCTTTTCAAAATGATTAGTTTTAACGTCCAAAGGAAGAAAAATCTCTATTCGAAAACATCGATAGACTCACTTTAAAGGAATGGATGAGAAGTGAAATCATAATGAGTATTAATAGCAGGGGCTATTAGTGGCTAACACAATGTAACTACCTCTAAAAGTAGTTTCAATAGAAGAAACGCTCACTTTTCTTTGAAAGGTGGTAACTTTCTTCTTTACACACATCCCACTGATTTGGAAACCTGATCAAAGACTCACAGTGACCTCAAAGTTCAACTATAAGGCTTCCAGGCCAGGTAGGAATGATAGTCACATAGCTCTGCTAAACTCACTCCTTTGCAAAAGAAATGGTTATACTCTTATATTGTTTCAATGATTAAAATCTTTGATGCTGATTAATCTGGAATTTACCTCCCTATAGCTTCTACTCACTTGTAGTAGAGACATAGCATCAATGAACTTCCTTTTCCTATATAACTTGGGACCTTCTTATATCCAGGAGAAGCACAGAAATATTAAGATATAAGTTCATATAAGAGCTGATATAGCTAATCTTCCATTAACTGTCAAGTGGAAATCATGCCTTCCTTGTCACCAATACTATAAAGCTTAACCTCTACCTGAGTCTTAAGTTTACACAGAACCAATCAGAACTCTGGCTCTTCATTAAAAAAAAAAAAAAAAAAAAGGTAATTATACCAAGAACTACACAAATTGCACAAACTGTCAGATATATTGGCAGACCAACCCCCTCACATATGCCCCTCAAAACAGCAGATAAAACACTGTCACTTCAGTACTCATTCTTCACAGAACACCCTGAATCACAAAATAACTCTAAAAATGCAATATTAGCTGATATCACAATAAACTAGTGCTGCCATGGTATCTTGAACATGGCAGGAAACAGATGAATATTTGTAGCATTAATGATATTACAACATTTAGGAGGAGTCCTTCAAGATGGCGGAGGAGGGAGACTTGGAGATCACCTTCCTCCCCACAAATACATCAGAAATACATCTACATGTGGAATAACTCCTACAGAACACCTACTGAACGCTGGCAGAAGACCTCAGACCTCCCAAAAGGCAAGAAACTCCCCCACGTACCTGGGTAGGGCAAAAGAAAAAAGAATAAACAGAGACAAAAGAATAAGGACGGACCTGCACCAGAGGAGGGAGCTGTGAAGGAGGAAAGGTATCCACACACTAGAAGCCCCTTCGAGGGCGGAGACTGCGGGTGGCGGGGTGGGGGGCGGGGAAGGGTGCGGAGGGCAAAGCGGAGAGATTCCCGCACAGAGGATCGGTGCCGATAGGCACTCACCAGCCCGAGAGGCTCCTCTGCTTACCGGCCGGGACGGGCGGGGGCTGGAAGCTGAGGCTCAGGCTTCGCAGGGAGAGGACTGGCGGCGCCTTAAGGGGCTAGTGCTCCACAGCTAGCCGGGAGGGAATCGGGGAAAAGTCTGGAGCTGCTGAAGAGGCAAGAGACCATTGTTTCCGGGTGTGCGAGGAGAGGGGATTAAGAGCACCGCTTAAAGGAGCTCCAGAGACGGGCACGAGCCGCGGCTATCAGCGCGGACCCCAGAGAGGGGCATGAAACGCTAAGACAGCTGCTGCAGCCACCAAGAAGCCTGTGTGCTAGCACAGGTCACTCTCCACACCTCCGCTCCCGGGAGCCTATGCAGCCCGCCACTGCCAGGGTCCCGAGATCCAGGGACAAATTCCCCAGGAAAACGCACGGCACGCCTCAGGCTGCTGCAACGTCACGCTGGCCTCTGCCGCCGCAGGCTAGCCCCACATCCGTAACCCTCCCTCCCCCGGCCTGAGTGAGCCAGAGCCCCCGAATCAGCTGCTCCTCTAACCCCCGTCCAGTCTGAGCAAAGAACACACGCCCTCAGGCGACCTACACGCAGAGGCGTGTCCAACTCCAAAGCAGAACCCCAGGAGCTGTGCGAACAAAGAAGAGAAAGGGAAATCTCTCCCAGCAGCCTCAGGAGCAGCGGATTAAATCTCCACAATCAACTTGATGTACCCTGCATCTGTGGAATACCTGAATAGACAACGAATCGTCCCAAAATTGAGGTGGTGGGCTTTCGGAGCAATGGTATATATATTTTATTCCTTTTTCTCTTTTTGTGAGTGTGTATGTGTATGCTTCTTTGTGTGATTTTCTCTGTATAGCTTTACATTTACCAATTGTCATAGGGTTCTGCCTATCCGTGTTTTTTTTTTGGTTGCTCTCTTCATTCTTTTTTTAAAAATTACTTTTTAATAATTATTTTTTAATTTTAATAACCTTATTTTACTTTTTCCTTTCTTTCTTTCTTTTTTTCTGCCTTTCCTTCTAAGCCATGTGGCTGACAGGGTTTTGGTGCTCCGGCTGGGTGTCAGGCCTCTGCCTCTGAGGTAGGAGAGCCGAATTCTGGACACTGGTTCACCAGACACATACCGGCTCCACGTAATATTAAACGGCGAAATCCCTCCCAGAGATCTCCATCTCAACGCTAAGACCCAGCTACACTCAATGACCAGCAAGCTACAGTGCTGGACACCAGCACTGCTGAAACACACAGCAGATGAAGGAACAAGGTAAAAACCCACCAGACCAAACAAATGAAGAGGAAATAGGCAGTCTACCTGAAAAAGAATTCACAGTAATGATAGTAAAGATGACCCAAAATCTTTGAAATAGATTGGAGAAAACACAAGAAACGTTTAACAAGGACCTAGAAGAACTAAAGAGCAAACAAACAATGATGAACAACACAATAAATGAAATTTAAAATTCTCTAGAATTTTAAATTCTCTAGAAGGAATCAACAGCAGAATAACTGAGGCAGAAGAATGGATAAGTGACCTGGAAGATAAAATAGTGGAAATAACTACTGCAGAGCAGAATAAAGAAAAAAGAATGAAAAGAATTGAGGACAGTCTCAGAGACCTCTGGGACAACATTAAA
>NC_041222.1:57481131-57483681 GCF_002837175.3 Physeter macrocephalus
GGAAAAATAACAAATAACATACAAGGGAATCCCCATAGGGTTAACAGCTGATCTTTCAGCAGAAACTCTTCAAGCCAGAAGGGAGTGACAGGGCATATTTAAAGTGATGAAAGGCAAAAACCTACAACCAAGATTACTCTACCCAGCAAGGATCTCATTCAGATTCAACAGAGAAATTAAAATTAAAACCTTTACAGACAAGCAAAAGCTAAGAGAATTCAGCACCACCAAACCAGCTTTACAACAAATGCTAAAGGAATTTCTCTAGGCAGGAAACACAAGAGAAGGAATAGACCAACAATAGCAAACCCAAAACAATTGAGAAAATGGTAATAGGAACATACATATCGATAATTACCTTAAATGGATTAAATGCTCCAACCAAAAGACATAGACTGGCTGAATGGATACCAAAAAAAGACCCATATATATGTGGTCTACAGGAGACCCACTTCAGACCTAAGGATGGAAAAAGATATTCCATGCAAATGGAAATCAAAAGAAAGCTGGAGTAGCAATTCTCACACCAGACAAGATAGAGTTTAAAATAAAGACTACTACCAGAGACAAAGAAGAACAATACATAATAATCAAGGGATCAATCCAAGAAGAAGATATAACAATTGTAAATATTTATGCACCCAACGTAGGAGCATCTCAATACATAAGGCAAATGCTAACAGCCATAAAAGGGGAAGTCAACAGTAACACAATCATAGTAGGGGACTTTAACACCCCACTTTCACCAATGGACAGATCATCCACAATGAAAATAAATAAGGAAACACAAGCTTTAAATGACACATTACACAAGATGGACTTAACTGATATTTATAGGATATTCCATCCAAAAACAACAGAATACACTTTCTTCTCAAGTGCTCATGGAACAGTCTCCAGGATAGATCATATCTTGGGTCACACATCAAGCCTTGGTAAATTTAAGAAAATGGAAATCATATCAAATATCTTTTCTGACCACAACACTATGAGACTAGATATCAACAACAGGAAAAATACTGGAAAAAATACAAACACATGGAGGCTAAACAATACACTAGTAAATAACCAAGAGATCACTGAAGAAGCCAAAGAGGAAATCAAAAAAATACCTAGAAACAAATGACAATGAAAACACAACAACCCAAAGCCTGTGGGATGCAGTAAAAGCAGTTCTAACAGGGAAGTTTATAGCAATACAGTTCTACCTCAAGAAACAAAAAACATCTCAAATAAACAACCTAACCTTACACAAAAAGCAATTAGAGAAATAAGAACAAAAAAACCCCAAAGTTAGCCAAAGGAAAGAAATCATAAAGATCAGATCAGAAATAAATGAAAAAGAAATGAAGGAAACAATAGCAAAGATCAATAAAACTAAAACCTGGTTCTTTGAGGAGATAAACAAAATTGATAAACCATTAGCTAGACTCATCAAGAAAAAAAGGGAGAAGACTCAAATCAATAGAATTAGAAATGAAAAAGGAGATGTAACAACTGACACTGCAGAAATACAAAAGATTATTAGAGATTACTACAAGCAGCTGTATGCCAATAAAATGGACATCCTGGCAGAAATGGACAAATTCTTAGAAATGCACAAGCTGCCGAGACTGAACCAGGAAGAAATAGAAAATATGAACAGACCAATCACAAGCACTGAAATTGAAACTGTGATTAAAAATCTTCCAACAAACAAAAGCCCAGGACCAGATGGCTTCACAGGCGAATTCTATCAAACATTTAGAGAAGAGCTAACACCTATCCTTCTCAAACTCTTCCAAAAGATAGCAGAGGGAGGAACACTCCCAAACTCATTCTATGAGGCCACCATCACCCTGATACCAAAACCAGACAAAGACGTCACAAAGAAAGAAAACTACAGGCCACTATCACTGATGAACATAGATGCAAAAATCCTCAACAAAATACTAGCAAACAGAATCCAACAGCACATTAAAAGGATCATACACCATGATCAAGTGGGCTTTATCCCAGGAATGCAAGGATTCTTCAATATATGCAACTCAATGTGATACACCATATTAACAAATTGAAGGATTAAAACCATATGATCAACTCAATAGACGCAGAAAAAGCTTTTGACAAAATTACAAAATTCAACACCCATTTATGATAAAAACCCTCCAGAAAGTAGGCATAGAGGGAAGTTACCTCAATGTAATAAAGGCCATATATGACAAACCCACAGCCAACACTGTTCTCAATGGTGAAAAACTGAAACCATTTCCACTAAGATCAGGAACAAGACAAGGTTGCCCACTCTCACCACTATTATTCAACATAGTATGGAAGTTTTAGCCACAGCAATCAGAGAAGAAAAGGAAATAAAAGGAATCCAAATCGGAAAAGAAGAAGTAAAGCTGTCACTGTTTGCAGATGACATGACGCTGTACACAGAGAATCCTAAAGACGCTACCAGGAAACTACTTGAGCTAATCAATGAATTTGGTAAAGTAGCGGGATACAAAATTAATGCACAGAAATCTCTTGCATTCCTACACACTAACGATGAAAAATCTGAAAGAG
>NC_041222.1:57484672-57505221 GCF_002837175.3 Physeter macrocephalus
AACTACAGTGAGGTATCACCTCACACCAGTCCGAATGGCTATCATCAAAAAAGCTACAAACAATAAATGCTGGAGAGAGTGTGGAGAAAAGGGAACCCTCTTGCACTCTTGGTGGGAATGTAAATTGATATAGGCACTATGGAGAACAATATGGAGGTTCCTTTAAAAAACTAAAAATAGAGCTAGCATATGACCCAGCAATCCCACTACTGGGCATGTACCCTGAGAAAACCGTAATTCAAAAAGAGACAGGTACCACAGTGTCCACTGCAGCTCTATTTACAATAGCCAGGACATGGGAGCAACCTAAGTGTCCATCAACAGATGAATGGATAAAGAAGATGTGGCACATATATACAATGGAATATTACTCAGCCATAAAAAGAAACGAAATTGAGTTATTTGTAGTGAGGTGGATGGACCTAGGGTCTGTCATACAGAGTGAAGTAAGTCAGAAAGAGAAAAACAAATACCGTATGCTAACACATATATATGGAATCAAAAAAAAATGGTTCTGAAGAACCTAGGGGTAGGACAGGAATAAAGATGCAGACAGAGAGAATGGACTTGAGGACACGGCAGGGGGAAGGGTAAGCTGGGACAAAGTGAGAGAGTGGCATGGACATATATACAATACCAAATGTAAAATAGACAGCTAGTGGGAAGCAGCCGCATAGCACAGGGAGATGCTTTGTGACCACCTAGAGGGGTAAGATAGGGAGAGTGGGAAGGAGACGCAAGAGTGAGGAGATATGGGGATATATGTATATGTATAGCTGATTCACTTTCTTATAAAGCAGAAACTAACATACCATTGTAAAGCAATTATACTCCAATAAAGATGCTTAAAAATAAATAAATAAATGATATTACAACATTTAAAAATCCATTGGATAGATTATCAGGTAACTAAAAAAGAAAAGGAAATAAAAATACAAATGAAATAAGAAAAAATAAAGGAAAAATCTTAATGGGATATATGAATTTTTATATTTGTTTTGGTAATGCAGAGTTAAAATAAAACAAAAATAACTACCATTACCTTAAATCGTTTCCATTTCATACCAGAAAGTGCATTTTTTACTCACTTTTGCTCTGACTTGTAGCTTCTCACAAAAGCAATATGACCTTTTTAATTATTAAAAAAAATAATAATAATGCTACCAAAGCTCTTCTAAGAACTTAGAAGACTTTTCCAAGTAATATTCAAAGAAATTTTTGAACAGATTTTCCATTACTAATTGTAATGACAGTTATTTTGTCTGGTCCTAATGTAAAGTTATATAATTCATATTAATAGCACATGATGAATCTACCAGCAATATTATCTGAAGGGGTGGTACTCCAACTTGAGCTGTATTCATCATTTTCCACTGGAAAAACATCCTCAGTATTGGCCAAGAATTAGTACCTTAAAGAAAACAAAACCAAATACCTGCTGGATACAGGCTCATATAGCAGGGAATAAACAAAAAGGAGCAAATTCACAACATGAGCTAATGTCAGTGCCAAACACTTCAAATAAATTTAAACTTGTTTGAATCTCCACACTTTCATTTTATATCAGAGACCACAGACTCAAGCCAATACTTTTGTTTTGATACTGTAATACATACATAAAAACCATAACTATTACAACAACTCATATTTATGCAGCCTTTCAGTTTACAAAAAGCTATCATATGCATTATCTAATAGAGCCCTCACAAGCACCAAGCTCTGTGTTGCTATACCCACCAGGGAAACTTAGTGCCAGAAAGGGTCAATGACTTGCTCCATGTAGAGGAACTATTATTAACTAATAGAACTGGGCTCCTGACTGCCAATCTGGCGCTGTTTTTGTTAAATTGCAGAGGCTTCGACGACAAGTTATTCTTCAAAATAGAAATAAGACAAAACCCTGATTCATCTATTCATGAACTGTTTTTTGTTGCTCTGGATGCAGTCTTGTCCTCAGCCACTGCACATACATATTGGAGAGCTGAGGGGCTGGGGAGGGCAGTGATGATTGTAAAATAAAACACACACTAAGTGGGAATGATCTGGATTAAACATTTTAACACTGTTTGCTGAAAATAAATATCTCAGCCTCAGACCCACAGTTATAAAACTAAAAGAGACCTTGAAATTCATCTGTTTTTTTTCCATTTCACAGATAAGGAAAATAGGATGATGGAGAGAGCACAGAACTCCCTAAAGATCACCCTGGTAACTGCCGACAGCAGAGCCAGGACCACACAGAGTTGGCTCTCTTCCACTCCATGCCCTGATTGTGTTTGCAAATTAAAGGACTAAGCACAGTCCAGATATTTAGAAGGAACCATCACAGTGCTAGAGAAATTAGCAGATTAGACCTTACACACCAACATTACGAGTGTAAAAATTATTATTTTACATATCATTGAAAGCAGCAGGAACTTTATAAGAAAAATAGTCAACGTATATATTTTAGGTGCTCATTGTTAAGGTTAAGGAAAATTTCTAAAATATAACTATTTTCCCCTTTAGATACACGGAATTTTTTTGAATTTTGTTATAATAATAACAGACTTAAGTACATTCAAAAACAGGATAGTCTCTCAAAACTGTCACCACCTGTAACTTACATGAAGAATAAAAAACAGTAACATTTCATCACCTTTTCTAGATATAGGTCTTTCAACCTATTACCTACATTACCTGTCCTGTTCACACCCATTGCCTGTCTTTTTCAGTTTTTGGAAAGTTATTGAGCTATTTTGAATGTAGGTGATTCTTATTTCCCCTCTGAAACTTAAATGCTAGGCAACAAAATATCTCTGAAGTTTAACTGACCAACAAAGCTAAAAATGCTTAGGTTGTAAGCCATTTGCTACTTACACAATATTCATTTCCACATTAAAAAAATAAATAATCTAATTATACTTTATTGTACCTGTGAATCCTTTAAAAGACTTTTCACTCTCCAATTCAAATCGGATATGAAATTCTTTTTGGAGATGCAAAATATAAGTTTTCTAGATATTATTGAACATCATTCCATAGGAAAAAAAAACCCACTTATGTAGACCAATAGTAAACCACACAGATGATAGAAAATATTGACAGTAAAATTAGTTGTTTGTCTCACATTCACAAGATCATTTTTCCACTTTAATACAAGGTCTAATCTACAGCAGATGCCAGTACTAAATGAGAGAAAATTCCATCCTTCATGTTCTGATCAATCTGAGGAAGATTTTTTCCAGAGGTGAAGAGCTGCCTGAATTCTGAAGTGTAGTCTGGACTCCAGTGAGTAATCTTTGTAGTTATTTCTAAAGATAAATAACAATAACATTGTAATGTCAAAATTCCTTTATACACCAGGGCACCACCACCCTTCTCCCCCTCCTCTCATCTTCATTCCTTATTTGCTTTCAAACGTTAATATGCATAACAGTGGATTTTGTTAAAATGCAGATTATGGTCCTGGGAGGAGATGAGGATGGCAATATTCTGTATTTCTAGAAGCTTGCTGGTGGTGGTCTAAAAAGCGTGCTTTGACTAGCAAGGTTTATGTAATTACCAAACCATTCACAAACAGCAAGAAGGTTACAAGGAGGGCTTAACAAATTTTGTGAACTATTTTTAAAGAGTTGACCTCCTTTTCTAAACTGGAAATTTCAGGCAGCCTGTATAAACAAGGTGAACATAATCATTCACCCCCTCCACACACACACACACAAAATTATATAGATATAGATATAGAAACTCTCACAAAACGACAATCACAACAAAGATAGCAGGATTACTTGGTGACACCAAAATTACTTACTGCAATTCTGACGGGCAAATATCAATGGTTTTGTTAATAATTATTAAGTGACAATGTCAGGAGGGGTATTAGAAATCCACAGATTATTTAAAAACTTCACTTAGATCATCCATGTTGACTTCTCTTTGCTAGAATTATTCAGAATCAGCAAAATGGAATGCTTTGGACCTTGGGCTCTGCTTTCACACACCACCTTGGCCCATGGGAGAGCTGTACTTTCTTTCTCGGCAGTGGCATTCATTTCTTACTATAGCCCTTTACTTTATACAGGTCTAAGGGTTACTTACTGGTAACCTTGATAAGGGTTATTATTCCTAATGAGGGTTATTATTCATAAGCCAAGCCAACATCTTACTAGAGTTTACCAAAGGACGTAATTGAGTATTTCCCTAATTAACTTCGGGAGCTTTGCAAAGCTCCTACTGCACAAGGAAAACTGCAGATAATCAACAGTCTTGAAATTACTGGGACATCTGTTTATGTTGACATCACTGGGACTGTCTTGAGTTAGTGGTGACTTTTGATCACTGCTGGTCTTGCTTTTTCATAGTGAATTACTAGTCTTTTATTTTCATTGTTATAAATGCTTTATTGTGCATTGCTTAGATAACACCAAATATGTCCAAATGATATGAGTACTTAGAAACCGTATTTTTAGTCCCAAATTTTCCAATGGGACTAAAAATTTTCAATAGATTTGAAGATACACAAATGTCAGTTGAAACAGGAGTCATACTCACTCTCAACAAATTAACTTTAAAAGTGACTTTCTCTCATATCCTCGGCTTTAAAAAAAAAAAAAAGATAATGAAACCTCTCTTGGCTCCACTGTGCCTCCAAAGCTTCTGCCTCATTACTATGCTTTATTCACAGCCAAATATCCTGAAGGAGTTACCTGGAGTAGCTAACTCCACTTTCTCACCTCGCTTGTCAAAGTCACCGATGATCATGCTGCCAAGTTCAGCAGCCACTTCTCTGGTCTCACCTTGATTGGCCTCTTGGCGGTCATCTTCACAACCGGCCACTCTCTTCTTTTGAAACATTTTGTTCACTTGCCTTTCCTGGATGTCCTCCTAACTCACTGACCACTTCTTAATCTTATTGTTTAATCTCTAAAATGATGGCATATCCCAAGGCTCTATGCTGGATCTCCTTCTCTAGCTGTATAACTTTCCCCAAATGACCTCATCAAGCACCACAGCTTTAAATATCACTGTCTCTGTTCTGGTGACTTTGAAATATCTACATTTGGCCTTGACCTTTACACCGAACTCCATGCTGGTATATATGACTGCCAACTCACCATCTCCACATGAATACCTATAGGCACCTCAAAATATCACAGTCCAAACAGGAGTAAGTTTTTTTTTTTCTCTCTCTCCTCAGTCCTGATCCTCTAAGTATTCCCCATTTCATTCAAGAAGCATTATCAACCTCGTGGCTCAACACCCTCCCTGCTCCACCCCCCCAGCCAAGAATGCTCCCCACGCAGTCCTCTGGTGACTGGTCTTCTCAGGACTGGCTTTAATTATGCTAATCTCAACTACATACCACCTCAAGGAAACCTTCCAGAATGAACTCAATCAATCTAAAGTAGCACTCGAGTACCCTGTATCATATCGCAAATCTCAGCAAAGCACATACCATTGCTGCTCTTCTTATTTGTTTATTTACCAATACCCCTCAACTTAGAAGGTAGAAACATTGTCTGTTTATGCACAGTTGTCTGTCTAGAACCTTTTCTAGTGTCTAGCACATAATAGGTACTCAGTGAATGCTCTGCTGAATTTGAGTAAATGAACAAACTAGTGAATCAGCAAGCTATTTATGGCCTACAGCTATCATGGCATTCTTTCTCCATGGCAAGTGGTGTTCAAAGCAAGCAGACCACAGGGTTTGTGCCCCCAGTAAGTGAGCCATGATCACAGGAGGTCTGAGAGCCACTGGACAGCAGAATGGATAAAGTGCTTTGAAACTGCCACAGTAGTCAGAAAGAAGAAAGAGGAGAAGATTCAAAGGGCTTCTTCAAATCAATGGCTCTTTAAGGAAATGAGAGAGATGGTGGAACACAACAAGGATCAGCAAACTCTGACCAAAATTATGGCCAAATCTGGGCACACCCATTTATTTACATATTGTCTTCTATGGCTGCTTTTAATACAATTGAGTAGTTGCAATGGAGACCTTATACTGTAAAGCCAAAAATACTTACTAATTGGCCCTTTACAGAAAAAGTTTGCTGACCCCTGATATAGAAGAGAATAGGCCAGAAATCTGTCATGTAGGTCCCCAAAATCACAACATTTGTAAACAGCCACAGGGTCAGGTATTAAGAGGGTTGGAAATTCCAGCAAAAGCCACAAGCAGAAACTAAGCATAAATTAGCAAATGTAAAATTGTGACTAATTTTTCATTAATGTGTTCATTTTAAGTGTATCAAGTTACTGCTGTTGTTAAAATTGTATGGACATTCCTGACTCCATAGCAATCAAGGAGAAGCTGCCATTATCACTTACCTTGCAGTTTCTAGGACCTTTATGGCCTTGTCAATTTCCCCTTGGTTTTTATACAAAAATGCCAACTCAAACAGAGTAAATGGCACTAGGTAGTGGTCATACTTCAGTAGCTTTTCACTAAAAGAGCAAATGAAAAGCAAGTAAGTCTTAACAGAACAAGGAACATATCATTCTTTTCCAACATATATGTATTTTTCCCCATTCTTAAGAAAAGCACTAAGACTATTATCAGAGAAAAGCTGTCATTATACAGTTAAAGAACCTAATAAACCATGGCAATAAATAGTATGATTACTCTTTTTTTCTTTTTTACTTTTTTTTTTTAACTTTTTTTTTTTTTTTTTTTTGGCCAAGCTCTGGCATGCAGGATCTTAGTTCCCCAACCAGGGATTGAACCCATGCCCCCTGCAGTGGAAGCACGGAGTCCCCCTGCAGGGGAAGCACGGAGTCCTAACCACTGGACCACCAGGGAATTCCCTATATTACTCTTTTATTTTATTCCTTAATATAAATCCAGCACTGAGGATTGTTTACTGCCCTTCAGGTATACAAACGCATGCAGATCTTCAAAGATTAACCCTAGAAAGGACAAGCTCATCCCTCCTGAACATGAATGTGTTCAGGAAATGACTCCACTCAGAAAATGACGTCACTTATTTCTCACTGAGGTTCAACTCTCTTTGCACTGCTGTCTTACAATGCTTCAAAATGTCAAGAAAGAAGTGGTCAACACTGCTGTTTTCAGCAGTATTATGAGAATTCTCTGACTACAAAACATCTAGAAGCACTCGAAAAAATAAAAGCAACACCCTTTAAAATGCAGAGCTCAGCTCACAAGGACATAAGGAAAACTCTCAAACTGAAAACAAAACAAAACCAGAACTCTAAGTGTGTGCATGATGCCAAAGCACTCCTAGGTCTGTTTCAGCCTGAATCAGCCAGGGCTTTGTGTCTCAAAGTCCACACAGGAGGTGAGGCCTTGGGTCCACACAGTATGTAGAGCCTGGGCTGAGACTCTACGTAAAGCTGGGGCTCTGCTCCACCAGAGAAAGGGCAGATGAGAAAAACCACTTGCAGCATAGGAGGAAGACAGGGGCAGTTGGCTCCTTGGCCTGAGGTCTAGGTCGGGGGGTGGGGGGTGGGGGGTGGGAAACACATCCCTTAGGAAATTAATAACCAATAGGCCTGCCCTCAAATGAATTTGCAATTCAAATTTATGTGGCCCAAATGATCCAAGAACTTCTAAGCAATGAAATTAACATGAAGGTGGCCCTGGCCTGGAAAAGCCTTTGGGGCATCTGGCAGAAATAAAAGCAAAATCACTTTAGAGAGAGGCTCTTCCTCAATCCTAGCCTCATAGGAGTCTCAAGATAAAACCCCACTGAAGGTGAACTCACAATCCAAAACTATAAAACACACCAGCAAGCAATTCACTATGAGATTCAAAAAATACAACAAATAGCCCAAATGGGTCATCCTTTTGATCCTAATAAAAACACCAATAAAAGAGAACTCCACGGATACTTCTTTAACATGTTTACTAAAGACTGCATATTACTTATTTGGGAAATAGATGTTGTCTCTTTCAGCTTCTTATAAGGACACCAGTCCTCCTACATTCTCATAATATATAGTCAGAAAGAGGCAGATCAGTAGCTATGGATGGAAAGGCACATGACATGGAACAAAAAATGTCAACTGGCAGTCTATGGCTGTGATCTATTTGGCTTACACAATGGTTTCCAAAAAATTGAGCCAAGATTTAAAAATCCGGAGACGTTATACAAAATTCAGATTCCAGGCTTTCAATGAAAAATTGTAGGGACTTCCCTGGTGCCACAGTCGTTAAGAATCCACCTGCCAATGCAGGGGACACAGGTTTGATCCCTGGTCCGGGAAGATCCCACATGCCGCGGAGCAACTAAGCCCGTGTGTCACAACTACTGAGCCCGCACACTACAACTGCTGAAGCCCGCACACCTAGAGCCCGTGCTCCGCAACAACAGAAGCCACCACAGTGAGAAGCTCGTGGACCGCCACGAAGAGTAGCCCCCACTCGCTGCAACTAGAGAAAGCCCGTGAGCATCAACGAAGACCAAACGCAGCCAAAAAAAAAAAAAAAAAATTGTAGGGATTATTGCTACTGGGCCCACACTGTCCAGAGCAATAATCAATTAGAGCTCAGGAGTGGCTGCACTCTTTAGAGAGAACACACACTCTCCCTAATCTGCAGTGCCCACTAATCCCTATTCCTGCCAACATTCAGTAAGGTTACGTGTCTGGCCCCTGTAATTGCATTTGTGACTCCAGAGGTAGAGAAGAGGGTCAGGCATCAGAACCTGGACTCAACTCTCTAAGTAGCAAAAGAGCAGGACATCATCATCAACGCTCTTGGGGAGTTAAAACTCATTCATCTACAGAAAAATGCCCCTTGCCAAAAGAGGAGCAGTTTTAGTATTCATCACAGTCGTTCTTTCCTGTCACATTATCATTACAATGATGGCGAGTCTTTTTACTCAACTTTGAATCCCTAGGATTCAGGATCACAGTCTCTGGCACATAGTGGGTACTCAAATATCTGTGGAATAAATGAATGACAGACAAATGCATGCATCAAAAAAGTATCAGATGTTCTGTACATTGCTGCCAGAATTTAGACAGACACATGTCAGCCTGGCTGTAAATTTAGCTTTTGTTAAGTCACCTCTGAACACCAGGTAGAAAGGCATAAAGCCACGTTCCACTTAGGTTATAATTTTTTTCTCAAAGAATAAAGAAAACATTACTGGATTCTCTTTCTGGTAACACCAAGTAAAAGGTTAGCAGCGGGAGATAAAAGCATCACTTTCTCACAGCGATTCCCCAGAAACCACAATTTGCACTCAAGTTGGTTTCATTGTCCGCTTTTACCTTTGGACAACGTGACTGAAACACAATTCTGCTTGCAAAGGCCGCTGTAAGTTCTTCAGGCAGCATCCTTTCAGCAACTTCACTAAGCATTCATCATCTACAGAGTAGTCGCTGGAATCTTAAAGCAAAACAAACATACAATTCACACACGGAAAGAAAAATACTTGTAAAAATCCTATTTAAGAGGTAGCACTAACAGCTCTTAGGTTTCAGAGGGATCATTTAAAAATAAGGAGAATATGTTTAGCATTTGTTCTGCCTCACTAAATAAAATACAATGAAAATATTTCAGATGAAAAGAATACTAACTACATTAATACACCATTTTATTAAGGGGTTCACTTTAGCCACTTAAAATCTTTTTTCGGGTGCTCATACTCTGAGTTATGTGACCTTAGGTATAATCATAGGAAGTCTGAACTGTAAATAAAGCAAGAGCTTTATTAGTTCTGTGAAAGGTAAAGCGGGGAGGGGCACGCAGGCTGCCTCTTCCTGTGGTTCTGGTCCCTAGCTGTGCTGGCTTCGTGTAGAAGAGGGTAATGCTTCCATATGGAGAAGCAGATGGCCTTCTCCCCATTAAAAATTCAGGAAGGAGCACACCCTCTCCAGATCATTATGTTTACAACTTATCAGTTCTCCCAGGTTATGTGCTTTTGGGGAAGAAATTATGTCATAAAATTAGACAAAATGGTTCTGAAGTGTGTAAGGCTCCTAAAATCCCCACAAACTTCTAACTGTGTGAGGCTAATGTGGAGGATTTTCTTTCAGGACTTTTTCCCTTTTGAAAATGACTCATTACCTTCTACAGCCCAAGGCTAACATATATTAACAGAAGGAACCGTATCATGTGTGACATCTATCTGACAAAGGTTGCCATTTCACATCTATCACTTTTGAATTTGGGGTGTTGGGTTTTTTTGCAAGTTAAGTGCAACTAACAAATCACTCCAAGACAGACTGATAATTTATACATTTCACGCTGTGACAACACAGGTGGGAAGGGGCAGTAAACCAAACTAATGAGGCTCTAAGAGTCCCTCATACTGAAATACTCTTGCTTTCAGTATAAACGTCAGAAATCACCATTAACATACGCTGGTATTTTAATCAGTAAACTGCTTGTCTATGGGAGGTTAAGGATGCTACTTAACCAACTCAAAGGAGGTCACTTTACTTCTAGGTGCTGAAAATAGCTGATAGTCACCTCTCACTTTCAAGATCTGACAGGTTATTCACTAAGAAAATCACACATGTCAATGCCACATTACCTTCCCTATTAAAGACCATTCCCCCTCCACCTCAGAAAAATCTATTTATGCTTCTAATCATGGATGCTCATTGAAATATCCATTCAAGAAGTAATATCTTTCCAGGCCTAGAACCAGACCCTTACGGTCCATACTGGATGCTAAGTTTTAGTATCACTTTTGTGCATTCTATTGAGTTTTATGTCACATTTTATGACAGTTTGTCTTATCTCACTGTTTTGGTGCTCAGCGAAGGACAATTTTGCTGAGGAACACCATGGAAAGTTGAAGTACCATTAAAACACACAACTTTTATTTAGATCATGACTTACGGATATGGAAAATGGATTCAAAAATACCATGTTCCTCCAAAAACCTTAGAAAGAAAAACCATTATTTCCTCAGACCACTACCTGTCAGATGACTATTTTCTCTTAAAATGTGAAAGCTTTATCATGACTATCAACCTCATGGGAGAGTTCACGGATGAACATTTCAACACACGGTTTCCATTTTACACCCCAAGAAAATTACACCATAATGCTACCAAAGCACACTTGCATCACAAAAGATCTGCTGAAATTAAAACAGGGGGTAGGCTTAGGGAAAAGGAAATTTGAGCCCCAAGCTACAAAATATGTACATTGAACTTTTTAGAAGCTAGTTGATATGCACCAAAGGAAAAATGTGAAAATACATTTAGAGGTGAAGAGCCATAAAGTAACACTTTCCCTTTTATGTAACTCTTATTATGCTTGCTACATAATTTCACCAAGCAAATTAGTTATAACAAATAGTTAAAGTAGAACTACTGAATCAACTTCTGGCCACATGTTGAATTTAATCAGATTTCGAGTAAAGCACTATTGGAATTAATAGCAAATACTGACGCCAGGCATACTACCAAGTGCTTTTCTGTCTTTAAACAGTATTCCTGCTTTTGTATCTCTGACCAGCCTTTCATAACTGTAGCATCGTCAGAGGAGAACACCAATTATATCCTCTACCATCTTTTACTTTAGAGACACTTACCGAAGGTATGAGAAGCCAAAATACATTCATTTCCTAATAATGTGTATGTGACGAGGGTGGGTAGGGGGGAAGGAGGTGTTTAGTGGAGGCTGAAGTCACCTCAGCTTTACCACTTCACTCCATTTTCCAATTGTGGATTTTTCCCCTCACTCTGAAGGATAAGAGCTTAATTACTAAAAGATCCTAAGGGGGTAGGAGTATAGAATCAGGTAATCATCTTGCGTAAAACCGTGGACCTAGAAGAGATCATCATAAATTTCATGTGCAACATCTAGCAAAAGTGATGTTCAGAAAAGAAACCAGTTTTTTGTTTGTTCGGTTGGTTTTTTTTTTTTACCCAGTAGGAAGACATACAAAGACAAGTTTGTACAAAGTACAATGTGTCTGTCTGTCTGAGCTCTTCTCCCCCACCAGTCCTGCTTAAATATCTCTCAAAGTCTAACATCTCAATATGTCATTAAAAGAGAAAGGAATGGATGGAGAGAACAGCCTGATTTTCTAAACCTCTACTGCATTTTACATGCATAGTCTGATACAAATATTACTCCTTTAATTTTTTTCCCCCACCAATGTAGGGGCAAAATAAATTTAGAGGGAAGGGGTGAAGAGCCTGCTCAAATAGAGGAAAACTCAAGAGTCCCTCAGGACTTCTTAACAGTGTGGGTGCTCTGTATCCGAGGGCTTCACATCCACAGATTCAACCAACCAGACTGGAGCTACATTTAGGATCCACGGTTGATTGGATCCACGGTTGATTTAATCCACAGGTGCAGAAACTGCAGGTACAGAGGGTGGACTATGGAACCTGAGCATCCAAGGATTTTGGTATCCACAGTGGGTCCTGGAACCGATTCCACGCAGAAACTGAGGTACGACTGTATACAAAGCCCTTACTCTCCCTGGTGGTAAGTAATAGTCTATACTACAAAGGATAGACATTCAAACATTAGAATTTATTCTACTGCACCAAAACCCTTATCTTTGTAGTAAAACAGAAGAAGCAAGCTAGCCTGCTTTTCTGGGGGAAAAATACCCTACAAATGTTTTAACTTAATAAAAAGAGGTTTTTCTTTACCTCCCAGTTTTCACATACCCACTTATTTTAAAACATATTCATTTTTCCATCTGATTTGTGAATATGTGGGGTTTAATCACAGATAATTCCCTTAATGACAAGAACAATGCTTTCTCTGCCTGTCACAATGCTATACCTAGTATGGAAAATCTAAGAGTGTTCAAAGAAACAAATTAATGAAGAGTGGCCAAATTGATTCAACAAAAATAAACACTAGTAAATTTGTTCAAAAGCCCAAATACATTTTACTGAAGAACATTTTGTGAAATCTCATTTTTTGAAGTAAACATTTATAGAGTTTCATCTAAGTTACATTTCAAAGTGATGGGGCTCTACGTTGAGTTTCCACTCAAATCAAAGTAAGTATTTTTCCTTTTTGAAATTATTCCATATTAAAAAGAGTAAAAAAAAATCATCTCACACCCATTAGGATGGCTATTACCAACCAACCAACAAACAAACAAAACAAATTTTTTAAAAAATAGAAAATTACAAGCATTGGCAAGGATGTAGAGAAATTGAAGCCCTGTGCATTGTTGGTAGGAATGTACAACGGTGCAGCCACTAGAGAAAACAGGATGACAATTCCTCAAAAAATTAAAAATAGAAATGCCGTATGATCCAGCAATTGCACTTTAGGGCATATATCTAAAGGAACTGAAAGCAGGGTCTCAAAAAAATATTTGCATACCCATATTCATAGAAGTATTTATTATTCACAGTTGTCAAAAGTGGAAGCAACCAAATATGCATTGATGGATGAATAGATAAACAAACTGTGGTATAAACATCCAAGGGAATATTATGCAGCCTTAAAAATGAAGGAAATTCGGACATGTGCTACACCATGGATGTACCTGGAGGACGTTAGGATAAGGGAAATAAGGCAGCCACAAAAAAGAAAAATACTGTGTGATTCCACTTACACAAAGTCTCTAGAATAGTCAAATTCATAGTAACAAAAAGTAGAACGGTGATTGCCCACAGCTGTGGGGATGGGGAAATGGGGAGTTATTGTTTAATGGGTATGAAAAAGTTCTCGAAACTGGTTGCACAACCAAGTGAATATACTTAGCACTACTGTACCAAACAGCTTAAAACATGGTTAATATGGTAAATTTTATATTATGTGCATTTTCCTACAATTAAAAATTTAAAAGAATTGTAAAAAATGTAAGGAGGCTTATCATAACTCTATATTAGTAAAAACTATGCAGAAAATATGTTAGTGATGGAACATCTAGGACACACAGACAAAGAAAGTCTGAAATGTCCATATAGTCTGTACTTATACATACATTGTTTTGGTTCTTTGCTAAATAGTACAAACTTTGAGTTCCTCCTTTTGGTCCCAGTTTCTTGAGACTTCTCATCCACTCATTTCCCTGGTGCCCAGAAATCAAAGGGAATTATGAGTCCATGAAGATGAATATCTCAATATTTTGGCTACTCTACCTAACCTCCAGATCAAAATGAGCTGAAGTATTAAAATTTTTCTGTGAAAGGGGAAGGAAAAAGAAGGGAAAGAAAACCATCATTCTTCTATTTAAAATGATGCCTTTAATATGGGAAGGTGACATACTTGCCCTTCATCAACAGATGAGCTTTTCGTACGACTGTTTTTCAATAGTGGAATAGACTATTCCACTCACCTGGTATTCCTGTGATCACCTGCTTTTATTTGCAGGAAGGCTAATGGGGAGGTGGGGAGGGCGGTGGTCTGTGGCCTCAGAACAGCATTGCTCTTAGTTCCATTGCATTCTTTATCTATCTAGCCTGAAACCTTGAGCTTGTTAGCAGATAAGCCCACTGATTCAGCTTTCATTCTTTTCTATTTCTTCTCCCTAATGGTGGGAATCTAAAGCTACAATTATTTTAAATATGGAAGGCAGCCTAAATGCCCAACAATTCTGAAAGAGTTGATTAAATTATGATATATTATCTCCATGGAATGCCATGAAGCTTTTGAAATTATTATAAGGGTTACTTAGCAACAATTAAAAACATTTATGATAAACTACCATATGATACAGCAATCCCACTTCTGCACATTTATCTGAAAAACAAATACTAACTTGAAAAGATATATACACCCTCATGTTCATTGCAGCATTATTACAACAGCCAAGCATGGAAACAACCTAAGTGTCCATCAATGGCTAAATGGATAAAGAAATTGTGTTTTATATATATATATATAATAGAACATTCAGCCATAAGAAAGAATCAAATTTTGCCACTTGCAACAACAGGAAGGACCTTGAGGATATTATGCTAAGTGAACAAAAGTCAGAGAGAGAAAGACAAACACCATATGATCTCACTTCTGTGTGAAATCTAAAAAAAAAAAAAAAAAACAAAAAAACCTTATAGATTCAGGTAACAGATTGGTTGCCAGGGGCGAGGGGTTGAGGGGTGGGTGAAATATATGAAGAGGTCAAAAGGTACAAACTCCCAGTTATAAAATAAGTTAAGTCATGGAGATGTAGTATACAGCATGGTGACTATAGTTAATACTGTATTGCATATTTGAATTTTGCTGAGAGAGTAGATCTTAAAAGTGCTCAAGACAAGAAAAAAAATTTTGTAACGATGTACGGTGACAGATATTAACTAGACTTACTGTGGTGATCATTTTACAATGTATACAAATATCAAATCACTATGCTGTACACCTGAAATTAATATAGTGTTATATGTCAATTATATCTCAATGGAAAAAAAAGTTTACGATATAATAAATGAAAAAAACTAGGCTAGAGTATGTCCAAGTACACTATGATTGTAACTATAAAAATAAAGCTAGGATGGGGCTTCCCTGGTGGCATAGTGGTTAAGAATCCACCACCGTAACTAGAGAAAGCCTGCGCACAGCAACGAAGACCCAACGCAGCCAAAAATAAAATAAATAAAATAAATAAAAATTTAAAAAAATAATTAAAAAATAAAGCTAGGATGGTATACACAGAAATTCTAAATTAATTGTGCATAGCAGGAAAAATATGGGTGACTTTTTTCACCTACATCTGTAACAGGGAAGAGCTAGAACGGACTCCCCATTGAATCTGTTTCTTTGACTTTAACCTTTGCTTTTCGTTGCTTTTGTTATTATAATCATACAGAATGGCCTGCCTCAGGGAACCCTGCCCACCTGTGACTGGCTGCAAGAAAAAAGAAACTAACACATCCCCTCCCCAGGCTGGTCATTCCAGGAGTTTTGCAAGACTGGTGGCCCTTTTACTTTACTTCCTCACCGCCTCTCCCTCTCTGATTCTATAAAAGAAACTGGCATCCAGACCCCGATAAGATGGTTCTTCAGAGACACTAGTCCGCCATCTTCTCGGTCTGCCAGCTTTCCGAATAAAGTCACATTCCTTGCCTCAGCACCTCGTCTCCGATTCATTGGCCTGTCGTGTGGCAAGCAGAGTGAGCTTGGACTCGGTAACACATCAAATGTAATTACGTGTTTAATTTTTTTAAAGTAATTGTAAAGAGAAATGTCATTAAACATTTCAGCCCCTTACTGTGGTTGAAGTAAAAAATGATCCACTGTGTAGCACAGGGAACTCTACTCAGTGCTCTGAGGTAACCTAAATGGGAAGGAAAACCAAAAGAGAGGGGATATGTGTATATGTATAGCTGATTCACTTTGCTGTACAGCAGCAGAAACTAACACAACATTGTAAAGCAACTATACTACAGAAAAATCAAATAAATAAATAATCCAAGTGAGGTGCTCATCCCTGGAGTCACAATCATTTCATCCCCCACGTGGGGAGTATACTGCATCTGGAGCCGGTACTCCTTCGGTGCCCATTTTCTTCCAGCTAAGAAAAATTAGTTACCTGTTAGAATTTTTCCTGGCTATTCTTGAATTTTTATGCCCTTTACAATGTTTATCATCCCAGCAATTTTTGCTTTACTTCTGTGATTAGAACATTCCAGAGGATAAGACCATTATCTTGGAATAATACCTAAATGATTTGGGGGTTGATAAGGAATACAACAAAAGCTATCACTTATGGTATTGTTTAGCAAAAGTTAAAGCCTCTATGTATGACAGAGAACTAGAAAATGTCAGAGCAAGAAAACCCTGGGTATCATCTGCTCCAACACCACAACCATTTTAAAAGAAATCGGAGGCCCTCCTGGGTATGGGATGAGGTATGCTTCCCAGAGCCTCACAGCTGCCGGATTGGAACTATAAGCCCAGACCCGCTGATTTTCCTCCTACTATGCCAGCTGCTTCCAGTAAATAGAGCTTCCAGTACACTGGAAAGGGACCTCCAGTACAACCAAAGTAATGAGTAAAAAAATCAAATTGTGACAAGATTTCAACTTGAAAACTAAAACCAGTATACATTTCCCTTGAGCTGCTCTAAAACTCAACTCTCTTCATCTTTTTTTTGGTAACAGCCTTAAGATAAAATTCCCATAACATACAATTCACCCCTTTAAAGTATGCAATTCACTGGTTGTGAGTATATTACAGAGGTGTGAACCATCACCAGAATCAATTTTAGAATATTTTCATCACCCCCAAAAACAAATGCCATAACCTTTAGCTTTCACACACCCCCAGTTCTCCATCCCTAGGCAACCACTAATCTTCTTTCTGTCTTTACAAACAGATCTATCCTCCATATTTTATGTAAATTATCTCTCTCACTGTTTTCTTTTGCAGCTGGCTTCTTTCACTGAGCCTAACGTCCCCAAGGCTCATCCATGTTGTATCAGGTATCTTTTCTCCATCTTGATTGCAATCACCCAGACACCTCGGCTCATGCTCTTTTGTCCTCATCATGCACACAAATTAACACGGGCATATGTGCACAGGGAAAGGACGGGAGAGGGGAAACGGTAAAGATTTCCAGGCTCTTACTTTTCATACTTACTTTCACTTTGTAGATCTGCCTCAGCCTTTTCAACAGTTACCAACAGATTTTCAGAAAGATCTTTTCTTTTGCTCACTAGTGGAAAACTATTCCAAACATACATCATTTCCTAATGAGGAAAAATGAGAAACCATTCGCAGTTATGTGAGGTTATTCAATGTTCTTTACAACAACAAAACTACATATGTGTGTTTTACCTCAGTTGCTAGTGATCTCAAGACAACATTTAGAGATCATTTTCCTTAGCTTTCCTCATTTGGAATTTAGTGATTTAATTTCCCCTTTTCTCACTTTATTTAATGCTTTTTGCCTTTTATACTGCGAAGTATTTTATATATATATATATATATATAGTATATTGTGTTTTTACTGAAAAATTAATTTACTCGTTCATTTAACAAGTATTTATTAAGCACCTACTGGTATCCAATCCTTTTGGAAGATAATGGATTACAGATACAGAAATAAATATAATATTTTAAAATGATACTATGAACAATTCTATTTAATATAGATTTTTGCTGTTACTCTTAAGTAAAGGGAAACATTTTTCAATATTTGCCAATTGTTTATATAAAACGTCTCCAAGGACATCACTGAAAATGAACATAGGAAATATTTTACCTGGCTCAGGTTCTTTTATACCATTAAAAACATGTGACAGTCCCGTAATGCAATCCAATATGCAGAAAATGCATTCATTTAAAGGCCATACGGCAGAATGACAGCCCCTAAAAATGTAAACTAATGATTTCTCATTGCAAATTACACTTAATAGGCAAACAGATGAGAATTTTTTTTTTTTTGGACCAAAAGCAAATGTGCTCTTGCTTGAAAATATTTTTCTAATCTTCCTGGTAGTGCAGTTCATATTTTGAAAGGTATGAAATAACCAGGGTAATTAGAATCTTCTTGGAAATAAACGAATGTTAAAATATTATAGAGATATTGTTTGAACAGCCTCTTACAGGGAAGCAGTAGAAATGAGGAAAATACACTGGAGTGGCAGCAAAGTCATCTTTACATTATGGTACTGAAAACTAAGATAACAACACTACCTTCTGTTTTATATCTAGCTTCTTATCGCTAATAGAATAAGAGTTCAAGTCAATAACTAACCGAACATTTATTTTAACTGATGATGATGTTTTTAAATTTTGCTTTTATCGAAGGAATATTTTGTCAGAAGAAGGAACGCTCATACCTGACCTTGCCATTTTATGACATATAGGATTTTGGTAAAATTCCTAGTCACCATAAATTCAAGCCAATTCTACACCCTTAGCCCTGGAGAAATAAGTGCTCTGAGTTAACCTTCCTTAAGACCCTTAGTAATCAGAGCAAGCTATACATCGTCATGTACACACAAGCATCTAAGTTCTAGGGCAGAGAAAGGACTATGGTGCTCTAGAAAAATTTCAGGGAAGTTCTGTGACACAGAAAGAAAAAAATTTCCCAGCACAAATCACTAGATAGAAATGAAGCAGAAATGGAGCTGAAAGCTGTCATTGGTAAAACAGCAGCAGGCTCCCATGCTGGCTGGGAAAGGGGGATGTTTGGTCATTTTTTGTGATTTGCGTGGTTTTCTTATTTTTATCTGTGCTCAGATATGATTACAGAGTGATCATATATTTTTTTATTAAAGTTATCTATCTATCTATCTATCTATTTATTTATTTATGGCTGCGTTGGGTCTTCGTTGCTGCGGGCGGGCTTTCTCTAGTTGTGGAGAGCGGGAGCTACTCTTCACTGTGGTGCGCGGGCTTCTCATTGCGGTGGCTTCTCTTGTTGCAGAGCATGGGCTCTAGGTGCACGGGCTTCAGGAGTTGTGGCTCACGGGCTCTAGGCCTGCGGGCTTCAGGAGTTGTGGCACACGGGCTTAGTTGCTCCACGGCATGTGGGATCTTCCAGGAACAGGGCTCGAAGCCGTGTCCCCTGCATTGGCAGGCGGATTCTTAACCACTGCGCCACCAGGGAAGCCCCCAGAGTGGTCATATTTTTATCTCATTCCATCACAGGCACAGAACAACCCAGTCTGAGGGTGGTATTCTCCGAGACTAAGTTGGGAAAACCTGGGTCAAGGTACTAGGTGCAGGCTAGCTCCCAACTGACGCTTGTGAGGGGCTGCAGTTTTCTTTCTCACAGAATATTTAAAGAGCTTCTATATCAGTGATAAAATAATAAAAAACCCGATGAAATTAGGGAAGTAGGTATACGAACAGCAATTCACAAAACAAGAAATAAAAATGAAGAAGCATGTGAAAAGATGCTCAATTGCACATTTAAACAGTAAAACACTGTTGGTAGGAATTTAAATTGGTACAGCCTTTCTGGAGAGCAAACTGGCAATGTCAAAGTATTAAGTGCATTTGCCCTTCAACTCAGAATTCCATTTCTAGACATCTTTCCCAGACAATTTTATGCCCATGTACAAAAAGAGAGATATGAAAGCATATTAATTGTAGCTTGTTTGTAGTAGTAAAAACTGGAAACTAAATAACTGTTAAAGGGGGATAATTGAATAAACTCTGGAACCAAAAAAAAATCATGAACCCCCAAAGGAGGACTGCAGGTGTCAGCTTGCACTAAACAGCTTTCCTGTGCTATGTGACTACCTATGCAAAACTAAAGCCCCAAAGAGTCATCATAATTTGATATATTCAGTACTTTAAAAAAAAGTCTTCATTAAGATAATCTAAGTTGAAATTATGCTTTTCACAAAGTCTAGCCTAAATGGCATACCGATCAAGAATGTGAGCTCTAGCGCTGGGCTAGAGCACAGCAGCCACCAGCCACTTATGGCTCTGGAGCAATGCGACTGGTTCAAACTGAGACGCACTCTAAGCATAGAACACACACCAGATTTCAATGGATGAGTACAATATACAAGAATGCGAAATCTCATTAATAAGTTTTTAGAGATTACATGCTCAAATGACAAAATGTTGCATAAACTGGGTTAAACCAATACTCTTAAAATGATTATGTGTCCTTTTATTTTTCAATTTTTTACCTTTTGATTTTTTTTTTTGTTTGTTTGTTTTTTTTTTTTTTTTTTTTTGCGGTAGGCGGGCCTCTCAC
>NC_041222.1:57505381-57524689 GCF_002837175.3 Physeter macrocephalus
GAACCCGCGTCCCCTGCATCGGCAGGCGGACTCTCAACCACTGCGCCACCAGGGAAGCCCTTTTGTTTTGTTTTTTTTTTTTTACCGTTTGATTTTTAATGTGGCTACTAGAAAAGGTACAGTTACATATGTGGCTTGCAATATATAATTCAACTCAATTTCAATTAAGTCAACTCACCTCTCTCTGCCTGAATTTCCCTACTTGTCAAATGAGGCTACAAAGAGAAACTCCCCTCATAGAGTTACTGTAAGAATTAAATGATATATTTTATAAATAGCCTTTATCAAAATTCCTAGAACATACCAATCAGTCAAAAAACATCTGCTATACTTTTTATTACTCATTAATAATTTATTTATAAATGTTCACCTTACAAACGCAATGGTTTTTAATTGAGCAAACTTCACAACAAAAGTTAGATGTTCTCCCTGCCACTGTGAATAGACAATTTATTTCTAGGATGCAAACAGTAAATAAAATAAAGGCAGATACCAGGGCAGGCAAGACGAGCTTCACGGGTGCAGGCAACGAGGGAGAGTAACGTCGAGCCTTCCTCACAGCAAACTTCTCAGTAGGGATCGATTTCCCAGCAATTCTCTGCTTCAAGCCATCCACCTGTCTGTGAAAAGCCCCAGCCCCAGAGAAAGGTCATTAAGAACACATACATTATTTACACCTGTCCTTGTCACTCTGTGCTCCCCAGACAGGTAGCATCAGCATCACCTGGAAACCTGCTGGAAATGCAAATTTGCAGGCTCTACCCCAGACCTATTAAATCAGCAGCTCTAGAGCTGAGGCCCAGCAATCTGGATTTCTATGAGTCCTCCAGAGGATTCTGATGCACGCACAAGTTTGAGAACCACTGATTGACACATATTTCTTTCTAGTTAACTTAGCAAGTGTCTTAGCCTATCAAACAGAGTCAAGGAAATCTAGATATAAAATTTGCAATTTCCATAAGTAAGCAGGAGAAAGTCCAAAGTGTTTACATTGTGGATACTTCTGAGAGAGGCAATAGGGTATACTGGTACATCTCCTATTCCTTTCTGCAAGTATGACACAGATCTGTAAAGTAATGTGACTCAAAAGATAGCCATCAATTCATGTATAATTTGAGAAAATGTTTCCAAAGCATAGGTGATTTTGAAAATAATCAACTAAGAACATATACCATGTTTACAACCTTTCTCTCAAAATTCTAAGAAATTCCAATTATAAAATTCACAAGCACATAACATTGAGACAAGGATGATGAGACTACATGTTCCTAGGGCACTTTCTTATACATAACTTTGCAAATGCACCAAACACATTGCCAAGAAGAAATTTAGGGAAATATCCAACTATACTGAAAGAAAAAGATGCAATAAGAGGAAAAAACATTCCAGTATGAAGACAAGCTTGTGTTACATTATTTCTGGGCACAATTTGGGAACATGGATTTTTTTAATTGAGGTATAATTGACATATGACATTATATTATTTTCAGGTGTACAAAGGGCTATGGTTTTTAAACCAGAATGTCCATCATTACTGTGAATTAACATCGGTGGAAGAGGCAGTGGAAATGTGAGGTGGGAGTTGAGGGAAGGGGTCAGAAGCATGCAGTGGACATGAAACCTTGTCATTTAAGGATCACAAAGTCTGTATGAAGAGAACATTCATTTTGGGGACTCTCCTCTCATTATCCCAACAAATTAGATGCTATCACACATGCAGCAGACCTCAAGCTTTCTCCTGAAAATAAGACTGGTTACATATTTCAAAGAAATTATTTTGATATGGAGAAAATTTACTTTGAAGTACAGGAAGCATGGATGTAAAAGATCCCAATGTATCTTAATATTCCATTCCATTTGTTGTTTGTGTGAAATGAGGCAATACATTCTACCAGTAAGAGGTGGCATTAATCTACATGGCTTCCACTAATGTTGATTCTATTAGTATACATGGTCCTACTGCTAAAAAGAGCTTCTCTAAAAGCATGAAAAAGTAGTCCTGGTCATACCTTCAAATTTGTTCTGACAAATTTGTCAGAGGGTTCAGCCAGGCCATTATTTCTCATAATGTGGTCACGCACTATCGTATTCCACTTAAAAGTGTTTGTCACTGGGCTTCCACGGTGGCACAGTGGTTAAGCATCTGCCTGCCAATGCAGGGGACATGGGTTCGAGCCCTAGTCCAGGAAGATCCCACATGCCGCAGAGCAACTAAGCCCGTGCACCACAACTATTGAGCCTGCGCTCTAGAGCCCGTGAGCCACAACTACTGAGCCCACATGCCACAACTACTGAAGCCCACATGCCTAGAGACCATGCTCCACAACAAGAGAAGCCACCGCAATGAGAAGCCCGCGCACTGCAATGAAGAGTAGCCCACGCTCACCACAACTAGAGAAAGCCTGTGCACGGCAACGAAGACCCAACGCAGCCAAAAATAAATAAATATTTTTTAAAAAGTGTTTGTCATCATTTATGTTTGAAGAACACAGTTGGGCTTCTCCGTTCCTTAACTTCCTCATCTCCAGCGGTCACCTCTTCCTTTCCACCACAGCCACCCACCCCTACAGTCACACCTTAGACCACTTCATCACCTGTAATTTTCGACCTCAAAGCACAAATTCAAGCACACCACCCTTTGAACACCACTCTCCTCATTCTACCTTGGCTGTTCTACTAAGACTTTCAGTCCTCTTGCCTTTCAACTTTCTCCCAGCTCAGCAGCCTCCTTCTTTCTCCGTCCCTCCACCCGCCTGCTTAGACGGCCAGGCAGGCAATCTTTACTGCAGCATGCTCCAGCTTATGTCCTAGACTCCCTTGCTAATGCCTAGTCGTTGCACTCATCCAGATGAAGCTCAGTATCCATCCTCCCTGCACCTGCACGGAGAACAAGTTGGTATCACTGTAAATTCATCAACACCAACCTTGAACGAGCCCTGGCACTGCCTGCCATTCCCCCTCCTGTGTTTCTCTCATCACCTCACTGTCCCACCCTCTACAGCAATGATTTCCAATATTCTTCATCCTCCTCAGACCTCCAGCCCACTCCTTTCTCTTTCACTCTCAACAGACAGCCCCGCCTCCTACTTCATAAAGAAAAACAGAAGCTGTGAGGGAGGAAGCCCTCCATCTCACACTACCACACACTAGCTTGCATGCCTCCGCACCTGTTCTGGACTTTTTCCCTCCCATACAATAGAGGACCTGGTCCTCCCTCTAGAAAAAGCCAGTCCTGCCATCAGTGCTTTGGATTCTATCTCCTCTTGCATTCTCAAGAGCCTTGCAAATATCAGTTATCCCATTTCTCGCTTATACGTCTAACTTCTCTTTCTCAAAAGGATCCTTCCCAGTGGTTTTTGAGAATGCTCAGATCTCTCCCATTAAGATATTCTTTGATATTACATCTCCCTCCAACTCACTCTCTCTCTCTATCTCTTCCCCTTCATAGTCAAAGTTATCCAGGGATGTTATTTATGCTCAACTCTCTTCATTTCTTTGTATCTCATTCACTCTTTAGCCAATCCCAGTCTGGTTTCTACCTCTGTTCTATTACCTTATCAACTCCCGCTCAGGATACCAATGAGCTGTGTGTCCCTAAAACACATTTTGTCTTATTTTTTTTAAGCCTACAGCACTCGGTATTCCCAGGTGCTCTCCTATCCAGGTACGAACCAGCCCCGACCCTGCTTAGCTTCCAAAATCAGACAAGATCGGGCACATTCAGGGTGGTACAGCTGGAGACTCTGTCTTATTTTTAAAAGGAATTCTGTGTTCTATGAGACATATTTTGAGCAATCCTGGACGTTCATTTTCTTTTGACCTATATATAAAATGTAGCATCACGTCCTGTCCCATATCAGCTTTGCCTTAGTTCTTTTAATGTGCAGTGCTCCTTCCTGCAACAGCATCCTCTCATATGTTGTTCCCTTGGTCTGAAACTGTTACCACCACAACTCCCCACTGCCCCAGCAGCTCCCAAGCCACCTTCAGACCTCATCTCAACTATCATTCCCTCTGTGCTCTTATCCATACCTCTCCTCCCACTGGGGAATGGAGGGACAGTGGGTAGTGTTGGTGATGCAAGTATTATACGTTTCTGCCTTGCTAACTGGTAGTCCCAGTCACTGAGAGAGGAAAGAACACCAGGTTTGCTAGGGAAGACTGGATGTGGTGAGTTTTAAATGCTTGGACATATCTAAGGTGGTAAACGGGAGCTAGATATATGGGTCTGGAGCTCAGTCACAAGGTCTGTACTAGGGATTGAAATTTGGCTTGAATCAGATTTCCTAAGGTTGAGGTTCTAAGACTGACCTTTGAAATCAAAAGCATCAACTTTTAATAGATGGAAGTACGATGAGCTTACAAAGATACCAAGAAGGAAAGGTGAGACAAGTAGGAGGAGAAAAATCAGTCATGTGTTATAATTTTGCATTTACTGGGTGATTATTTCACTGATGTCTAGTTCCACGACAAGATTATGAACTGCACAAGGACAGAATCCACGCCTGTTTATTCAGCACTTAACACAGTAGTCTTCATACAGTAGGTGCTCAACATAAAGGTTACAGATGAATGGATGGATGGATGGATGGATGGACGGACACTGGTCTAAACAAAGTTAAACAGATTACTTCATAGCAGAGCTTCTCAGAATCTTTGGCACACTAATGAAAACTAAGGGTATGTTATATTGTGTTATATTATTAAGTTTTTCTGATCACAAAATACCTTTGATTTATAACAGTAAACATCTTTAGCTAACAATACCATTTTAGGAAACTGTGTCCAAAATGCAGTAGCAAAGCCCCAAAAACAAAACAAAAAACCATGTGTTCTCAAGATTCCCAATTACACTGGCATATCTGCAAAGTCTTGCTAAAAGGATGACATTTTGACCCTTAGTTAAATATATTTTTTAAGAGTTTCTCTATCAAATCAGATAAATTAAAGAAATATGAAGGTGAAGCATGGAAGAGCACTAAGGGAAAAAGAAAGTATTTGTGTGTTCCTCTATTCATTCAGGATCTTTGTTATAGAAATAGTGTCTTGCTTACCTAAATAAAGTTACCACATCCTCTTTAGTTGCTACTACATCTTCCTCTGGAAGCATACTCAAAATTGCAGCTTTTAAGAACACATATGTTGCCTTGAAAAGAAAAGCAGCTAGTCAGAAAGCATCCTAGGTACATGACATTGCTATCTTGCAAATCAGGAAAGACCTACAAATCTTCCAGATATAATATTTAAGAGATATCAAATATTAAAAAAAAGGAAATGAAGTCTTATATCACCTGTTCCAAATGAGATCAAAACTTTTCACCTAATTTTGGCCATTTTCCTATTATACAACTGTAACATTCATGGATAAGAAAATGGACAAAATGAAAGAGAGATCATTATCTCATTCCTCCCAACTTTTCACAAATGGATCAGAATTTTTTTAGAACTCTTTTTTTTAATTGAAGTATAGTTGATTTACAATATTACATTAGTTTCAAATGTACAAAATAGTGATTCAATATTTTTATAGATTATACACCATTTAAAGTTGTTATAAAATATTGGCTATATTCTCTGTATATTACAACCTTGTATTTTATTTATTTTATAGCTAGCAGTTTGTACCTCTTAATCTCCTTCCCCTAACTTGCCACACTTGTTAGAATGGCTATCATCAAAAAGACAACAAATAATAAACATTGATGAGATTGTGGAGAAAAGGGAACCCGAGTATACTGTTGGTGGGAATGTAAATTGGTACATCCACTATGGAAAACAGTATGAAGGCTCTTCAAAAAATTAAAATAGACTACCATATGATCCAGCAATTCCATTCCTGTGTATATATCCAAAGAAAAATGAAAACACTAATTCAGAAAGATATGTACATCACAACGTTCATAGCAGCATTATTTACAAAAGCCAAGACATGGAAGCAACCTAAGTGTGCATCAACAGATGAATGGATAAAGAATTAATTTTGATTATTATGAAAAGCCTTGTTATCAGGACATCAAAAAGTCTACAAACAATTATCAAGACTTGATATTTAATAATTTTTATATATAAGTACAGTTCATCTTCACAGATGAACTTTGTTGAAAAAGACTATTTGGATGGCTTTTAAAGCACGTAGTGCTGAGGACAGTGGTTATAAACAGCAGGTACTTAATGCATACTTCCTCCTTTGATGGATCTCTAAGTTGAGAAAACAGTGTCAATGTCATACTATGGAACAAACAGTCCTAAATGAAAATCATCCTGTACACTTATTAGCAAACAGATGACATTAATGAAACTGTACTTTACCTTGGACCATTTACTCTCTTTGCAAAGCAGATCTGAATAGTAATACGCCTCCCTCCAGTTTTGTTGGAATACAAAAATCCACATCAGCTCCCAATAACAGAGATGGTGAAACTGTTTCCATTCTTCTTGAACTGAAATGCATTTTCGAAATATCTCTTGTGCCTATAAGTCAATTGCATAAAGCTGATCATCCAGATATTAGACAAGGAGATAATAACCTAATGGAAAAATACATAAAACACTTTGTACAAAAAGAGCAAAATCATCACTCATTAAACCACTCAATATGACAACATGTTCCTTTCCTTACATGCAACGATACAGTTAAATTTTGCCTCTTTATTTAACTTTGTGAGAGGGCCATGGAACTTTATAATGTGGGAGTAGCAAAGTTCCTTTCTTAAGTAAGACGTAAAATGCAGAAGTCCTTTAAGAAAAGATTTGACAATAAATTTAGAACTTCCAGAGGGTAAAATATACCTTAAACAAAGTTAAAGGCAATGGACAAACTGGGAGAGGATACTGCTATATGCATAACGGGCAAAGGATTAACCCTTATCATACAGCAATTTTATAAAATCCTTAAAAAAAACAAACAACTCAGTGGGAAAAGTGTTTAAAGATATAAATAGGAAATTAGAGAAAAAGATATATGAGTGACAAATATACATATGAAGAAATTTTTACACTGGAAAATATAAATTAAAAAATTAGATTATCATTTTTTAACCATCACATTGGCAAAAATAAAACAGATAAATAATGACCAGAGGTGGCAAAGAGCACTGAAAACAAGTATTCTCATATCTTTACAGGAGTTTATATGGACTAGCCTTAAGTTAGGAGGGCAATTTGTCTGAATTTATCAAAATGCAAACATCTTTGACCTAGAAATCCTCATTATCAGAATCGATCTTATATAAATACACCTTTGCACAGAAATATACATATAATAATGTTTACAACAGCATTTTGTATAGTAGCCAAATGTCTATCAATAGTGGACTGCTTTAATAAGTACAGTATATCCATCTCATTGAATGAAACCCAGCCATCAAAAAGAATGAGGAAGATTTAGAAATACTGACCTGGAAAGAAATCCAAGATGTATTGTAAGTAGAAAAAAATCAAATCAAGGAAAAATACATGTTTGACCCCATTTGTGTAGAAGAAAATTGTTCATGAGTATATTTATATAAAAGGCTATTCACTCTTCTTCTTCAAGGGAATTAGTGAATAATTTCCTTTGATGGGGAGCACATATGTAGTACAGTGGAGTGACCTTTATGCAGGGGCAAGATTCCAAAGTCAATATGTAATACTGAGATGGATAGTAGTCAAAGATTTTTGAAAGTCCCTTAAACTGCCCAACTGTATTTCTATATCCTACCCTGAACTGCCTCAGGCACTTTACGTGCAAATGTAGAGTATATTCAGTAATCTACTACATATCATAGAGTGCATCCACAAAATTAACTTTTGGCTTTTTAATTACATATTTTCCATTTATTTCTGTCTAGAGCATATAGCTGGACTTGCTCATATGGAATGGGTGCACTACGCAACTCCACCATACAGACAGCCCCCTAAATGACCCCCTCAAATAAGTTACCTCTTCCACATTTCCTTTCAGCAGCTCTATCCGGCCATGATAAAACAACATGAGGGAGCCCTGCAGAGGGAGAAACAGACTGTTCAATGGTCAATCCTGGTTGATTGATTATGGCTGAAAAAGACACTTGAAATTCTAAGCATACATTTGGAAACTGCTGGAGGTAGGGTTCAAGGAGACTCTCTGCTTCCACAACATTCACTTCTCCTGTACCTAGAAATTTAACAGGAAAAGCCTCAGTCTTCAAGAAATGTGGTCGACATTTATAACTATTTCTCCAAATTTCATTAAAATATAGCAAAGACCTATTCATGGAAAACATGAAAACTGTTAATTTGCATTTTAATATTTGGGAAATAAAAGAAGACAAGTCTCATCTATGACTTTAGTTTAACAAAGCTCTAGGGCAAATTCTTAGGAGCAGAGGTTGAAATTTCTGGTTTTAATAGCAATATTAAACTTATTTTAACCAAAAATTTAATTTTCTGCTAAAATAAGAAATGTAATATGCTAAAACTAGATCACCTTAAACAAGCTTTATAGAATTTTTTAGCTGAGAACAGATTAAAAAGAATTTGATGAAAGAAACCCTCCACCCCCTCTGCCAAATGTTACTATGAGAAATGTCACAATTTTCCACTTTTACTCAAAAAAAAGGTAAATATAGACTACGATCTCTTACTGATTTTTCTAAATTTTTACTTACTCTGATGAAAGATAATCAACTTTCAATGATGTGAAATATAATCCAGTCCTTACCAAGTATCAGGGAGATATAAGTATGAAAAGCTAGTATAGTTAAGCAGCATAGTGGAGACCTCATGCTTCTTCCTAAGGCGCCTTCCCGTAACTGCAGGATGCCCAACTCCTATGGGAATTAGATGCATTTTAGAATGAGAAGAGCATGATTGAAACATCATATTCAGAGACTTTAAAATGCTAACTCATGTATCCCCACCCTCCATGAAGGTGGGGTTTATTTTTCAAGAGCTTAGAATAGCAGTAATATCTAACTAGAAACAAATTTTACATTTTAAACTGGCATAAGACAATCTCCCAAATTCTTATATCATGTGATCTTAGGGAGAGAAAAAGGTAGAGCTTATTTCATAGAAAATGCTGTATTTCTCTTATATAAATATTAATTTATTAAAACATATTGAGGATCTAAGTACAAAACGCTATGGTGGGTATGAATATATACAGTTCTACATCTTCAAAGGTCTTTCCATCAAATAGGGAAGGTAGAACATGAACACACAATTTTATGGAATATGGCGAGGGCCATAAGAAAGATAAGTAAATGATTCTGGAAGTTAGGAATACTTGAGCCTTGTTGGGAGAAGATAAGGGAAAGCTTTGTGGAACAGGTGACATTTATCTCAATCCTAATGGATGGAGAGGCTCTCAAGAAACATTACTTGGGAGGATGCCAGTTGGGGAGGACATCTAAAACAGACACCAGCAGAAGCATGGAAACAGAAAAGCACAGGGTCTATTTGGAGAACAACCATTTGCCCAGTTTAGCAGGAACACTGGGGAAGCAAAAAGGATGGGTAGTAGGCTAGAAGCATTGGCTAGAATCAGATCCTAGGGCCCTTGAATCCATGCTTTGGACTTTATTCAAGGGGCAAGTTGGAGCTACTAAAGAAATAAGGTGGTAGATGAACAGTAGAGGGGAAGGGTAATGATGAAATACAGAGTCTGGATAGATAGGCCATATCAGGAAGGGATCACCATAAATATATAATACTCATAAGAGAACCTGGACAGTGGAATAAATGGGGAAAAAAATTACAGCTTCTTGTACTTGTTCTCATACATTTCTCAAAACCTGCTCTCTGGACTAACAGGGACAACTTTTGCAATAAGGCAACTCTGGTAATAGCATATTGAGTGTTATGATTAATCAATGTTATACACTACAAAAACAACCACATAACTGTAACAAACAAAACTCATGGAAAACAAATCTCCTTGCTTAGTTTTATAGTAAAACTTGTAAAAACAAGGAAACCCAAAACACTGCAACTATGCTTGATCCATACTAATCATAAAATGTTAGACAGGGAAATCTAGCTTAATTTCTTGGTTTTGCAGGAAACTCTGGGGTTGCAAAAATGTTAGGGAAGCATATTTTAACCTCACATGAGTACTAAAGATCCAGCAAGCAGCAATATTAGTAAAACATAAATTTTAATCCCAGAATTTAAACAACAAAGATGAAAAATTTTAACTTTCAATAGAAAAACCATCTCTTAACTCCTTAAAAATATGATCAAGACCCAATGCCTCTTTATTGTTCTGAAAACAAATTGCTAGTTATGAGGACATGTTATATTTCCCTCATATTCAATAAATAACTTTTATTTTCCTTGTCAAAATTAAGAAAAAATTAATTTTGTACCCTATTTCCAGAAAATCCTATAAATTCTAGTAGTCTGATAATCCGTGCTGGTAAAAGGGACAGCATCTGTAAGAAAAAAAATACAAGTGTACTATGTGTTAGTATATCTAACTGTAGATAAATGTTAAACTCTAAACAACTTAAAGTTTTAATGATTCAGTAATATGAAAAATTAGAACCAAGTTTAAACCACTAGACAATGTCTCAATCACCACATACTGCACCTAGTATAATCATTACTTGTGACTTAATTTCATTTAGTTAAGACAACACACCTAAAAAATTAAAAACAAAACAAAACAAAAAACCTGGCTTTTTCAGAATGCTCTAAAGAACACTTGCTCCTTTCATGTGGGTTGATAAAGTCATGAGAAGATAACCCCCAGTGTCCACCTCCAAACAGTGTTTCTTTTAGCATCCTTTTCCAAAAAGCAAAAGTCTGTTGTATTCTTCATATATGCAGGCATGACCCAGAAGTAGACACCTACAGCACTACAGCCCCTCTCTGAGACATCCCTAGACAGTAGGATAAAGGGAAGACCTCCCAGGGCAGAACTTTGAGCAGTGCCCTGGTTGTTCACTTTGCTTGGAAGGAGAAATGGCCATATATACAATTATTTACTGATTCATGGGTGGTTGCCAATGGTTTGGTTGGATGGTCAGGGCTTTAGAAAGAACATGATGGGAAAATTGATGACAAGGAGCTCTGGGAAAGAGGTATACGGACAGACCTCTCAGAATGGGCAAAAAGTGTGAAGATATTTGTGTCCCATGTGAATGTTCACCAAAGGCTGACCTCAGCAGAGGAAGATTTTAGTAATCCAGTGGATAGGATGATTCATTTTGTGGACACTAGCCAGCCTCTCTCCTCAGCCACCTCCGTCATCAACCAATGGGCTCATGAACAAAGCGGCCACGGTAGTGTATACACTTATGCGTGGGATTCCCTTTACCACTTAATTTTCTCACCAATTCCAGTCAAACCTTAATAAAATATCAAAATATCTAAATAATATAGCAATTGGACAGATATCTACTCAAACCCTTCATCTACCCCAGAGCTTCATCATCCCTCAAACTATATTGTTCCCTCACCTATTTTCAATTTCAGAGCCACCATTGCTATAGCAATAATATTTCTGATGTGGAAATAGAACTGAATTTCAAGCTCCTTATTACCAAAAAATGTTACTAGTCCATTCAGAGAGCTGCATGCTTCCCTTATTATACAATCGAAAACTATTCTGAGCATGTGCAGGACTTTACAGCACATTCTGGCCAAAGTCCCCACTGGTTCACAGCACAAGAAAACTGATCCCACTGTAGCCACTTGCCAACCAAACCCAGGTAGTGGTTCAGGGTGAGGTTCAAATGCAGTAGCAGAGGCACTGAAAACCTAAGGTTCTTCTTTTACAAAAGATTCTGGTTGCTTTCTGATCACTTACCAAATTAAAGGCCCCTATTCCAAGCTTGACGCCACCTTCAAACTCATAGAAGAACTGCTGCTCAACTTTGTTCTTCTGAATTACATGCAGGATAGAAAGACATTCTCTGGATTGAAGAAAACAGTTATACTGTAAGTTTACTATGACACTGAAAACTAATTTTAAGTTAAATTTTGCATTTACATACCATAAGATAAATGTCATTAGCCAAAATACTAGAGAATTTTTAAGTGGATGATGCTGTGCTGAGTTTACTTTTTCTTTCTTTAGTTTGCTGATATTTTATTTTATTTTTTAAAACATCTTTATTGGAGTATAATTGCTTCACAATGCTGTGCTAGTTTCTGTTGTACAACAAAGTGAGTCAGCCATATGCATACATATATCCCCATATCCCCTCCCTCTTGAGCCTCCCTCCCACCCTCCCTATCCCACCCCTCTACTGGGTAATCATCATTAAGGAAAAATGACACACTCATTTCTACACTGTTTATCAGGACCAATCTTTCTGAGCTTAAAGCAAAAGAGGGTTCAAATATCAGCAAGCATGACTCAGGAGCCATAGGACCACAGGACTGTGATCTCACAGTTTCCCAGCAATGTGTTAGAGGAGACTTCCTAGGAATGCTCAGTCTCTCAGCTGTTGTGCACACTTCAGCAACTTACCTTCCACTGAGTAACTGAGGTGCTACTGACAAAAAGACTTGAATTTCAGCATGATCACCATGGTCTCAAATAGACCAAAATAAAACTCACAACTAGGAAAGATTGAAAGAGGAAAGCAAGCTCGATCACAATTGCCTGCAACTGTCCTCTTATTTTTCCCTCTTCCATCCAAGCCAATCTTTCTGATTTCTCACTTTAATTACTTTTCTATGCATTTTTCCCTTTCCCTTCACATCTTTCAAAGGCAAATACTTAATCAGAGAAATGCAGATGAAAACAATGACAAAGATGTAAAAATTGGCAATAACCAGAAATTGCTTATCAAACTGACAGATATATTTTTTAAAGGTAATAATAGCCAGATATTATGTATCACCTGGTGTGATGCAATTATAAATCATGCAACTTCACTTATGATGTATTCTAGCCAAATGCATCTAACCTGAATCTAATTTCCAGTTTACAGGAAATATAAGGGGCTACAGGAATGCTATGGACTGAACTATATTTCCCCCAAATTCATATGTTGAAGCTCTAATCCCCCCGCCCAGTGTGACTGTATTTGAAGACAGAGATTTTAGGAAGTAATTAAGGATAAATGAGGTCATAAGGGTGGGGTCCTCCTCTGATAAGATTGGTGGCCTTATAAGAGGAAGGTCTCTCATTGCCATGTGAGGACACAGTGAGAAGGTGGCTGTCTGCAAGCCAAGAAGACAGTCCTCACCAGAACCTGATCATGCTGGTACCCAGATCTTAGACTTTCATCCTCCAGAACTGTGAAGAAATAAATTTCTGTTGCTTATGCCATCCAGTGTATGATATTTTGTTATGGCAGCCTGAGCTGACTATGACAAGGAACAAGCTAAATGAAAACTCAAGGAAGCTACCAAACAAATCTGTGCATATCCTGCAGGACAAATGGGTTGGGCTTTTCAACAACTCTCATGAATATAGAGACTCTTCTAGAATAAGATGTATTTAATGAACATAAACACTGGATGCTCAAGACAGTCTTGGGTTGGATCCTGGTGCTGACATTCCAGCCATAAAAGAGATTTGGGGCCAACAGGCAAAATTTGAAGATGGATTGAGTATTACATGAAATGAAAACTTGTTGACACAAAAAAGTAAAGATCATTAACTGAAAAAAGTAGGTTAAAAAATAGTACATAGTGTGATCTCATTTTGGTTTAAAAAATATATATCTTTAGATATATGTATAAAATATTCTGAAAAGAATATATACTAAGGTGTTAACAGCCATAATTACTGGGTGATAAGTATATGGGGTGTGTGTGTATTTTAATACTTGCTCATCCACGTTTTCCTATTTTCCAAAATATATATGCCACTTTTGTGATAAAAACCATTATTTTAATTTTTTAAATGGAAAACCAGTGCTGGCAAAGGTAAGAACAAATAGACACATTTATTTATTTATGGTAGAATGGTAGTTATAGTAAAGAGGTTGGCAACCTATTGGAACATAGCCACACCCATTTACTTATAGCCTATGGCTGCTTACACCTTGCGGTCATAGAGTTGAGTAGTTGGGACAGAGATCTTCTGTCCCACAAGCCTAAACACTTACTGTCTGGTATTTTAAGAAAAAGTCTGCCAATCCAATTATTCTTCAGAATAATTTTGCAATATATATCAGAAATCTTACACACATGCACACCTTTGAAGCAACAAATCTAATTTTATTCTAAGGAAATAGCATGGATACACACAAAACTTGACCTATAAGGAAAGATACTATATTACTACCTATAATAAAAATTTATAAACAAACTAACTAGGCAACAACCGGAAATTGGTTATGAAGACAGTTGCATGCTTGCATACATTTATACATACACATGTAGTATATCCACATAGTGGAATACTATGGAGCCATTAAAAGCCATGATGAATTAAAAATACTTAATGACCTAAAATTTTCTGACATGAAGTGAAAAAGGAAATTTCAAAATGACACAAAGCATATAATTTCACTGTATAAAAAGATAATTATATATGCTTATATACATGCATAAAAATTCAAATGTCAAAATATCAACAGGATGGCAGGATATGCATATTATGTTCAGAGTTATTTTCTGTGTAAATGTTCTATTTGCTGATAATAGATGATTATTACAAAATGCTCAAATAATATGGAGAAAGCCTAAATGTCCCTACACAATCATCCCACAGAGAGACAGTCACTGTTAACAGCCTGGTACATAATTTTCTAGTTGTTTTTATGCTTTACTAAGAATGCAATCTTTAGAAAACACAAATGGGATCACATAGTATATACTCTTCAATAGATTATATTGACAATTTTCCATGAAAATGCATGCAAGCTACCTTATTCTTTAACAAGTGCATATTATTCCATTCTATGGAATAATTTATTTAACCAAATTCCTATTCTTAAATTTTCAAGTTGTTTCAAAATATTCCATATTACAAACAATGCTGCTAAGAGTGTTCTTATACCTTCATCAAGTACTTTCTTATATCAAGTACTATAACTATATTTATACCATCCTAATTGTTCATAGGATAAATTCTTAGAGAACTTCTGAGATCAAAGGTGATGCATATTCTTAATTTTGGTATATACTGCCAGAACATCCTTCGTAAAAACTCTATCAGTTTAGACCCCCACCAACCTATGAGTTTCTCACACTGTCATTTGCCCTGAGTCATTTATATCACATTTCTGTTTGTATTTTTTATTATGGGATATTTTTGCCATGATGAAAATTTAAATGTTTATTTGGTCAAGTCAGTCTTCTATGGTTTCTGATTTTATGTCACACTTTAAAAGGCTTCTGAAATTGACATCATATATCTACAGATATGACACACTGAGAAGGACACCACATCACTTCTATAGTATTCTTGCCATAGATGGAAAATCTGAATTTAATCATTAAGCAACATTAGATAAGTCCACCTTGAGCGATGGTCCAAAAAATACCTGCCCAGTATTCTTCAAAAATGTCAAGGTCCTGAAAGACAAAGAAAGACTGAGGAACTCTTCCAGATTAAAAGTGACTAAGGAGACATAACAAATAAATGTGACATCCAGTATCCTGGAGTGAATCCTGGACCAGAATAAGGACACTGGTGGGACAATTAGAAAAATTTGAGTAAAGTCAATGCAGTAGTTAATATTATATCAATGTTCATTTCCTGGTTTTAATAATTATACTGTGGTTCTATAAGACGTTAACATTTGTATATTAGAAGAATATATGAAAATTCTTTGTAAAAATTCTGGAATCATTTCAAAGAGAAAAATTTTTTAATAAATCAAGTTTAAAGGCCTTTGTACTTTAGGACTATAAAAAAACTTTCCTAAGCTTTTGCTTGTACTCTTCTAAAAATATTTTAATATTAAATCTATATGAAATGTATCATTTTTTTATTTTTTGAATTTATTTTTTTATACAACAGGTTCTTATTAGTCATCAATTTTATACACATCAGTGTATACATGTCAATCCCAATAGCCCAATTCATCACACCACCACCCCAACCCCCCGCTGCTTTACCCCATTGGTGTCCATAAGTGTGTTCTCTACATCTGTGTCTCAATTTCTGCCCTGCAAACTGATTCAACTCTACCGTTTTTCTAGATTCCACGTATATGCGTTAATATATGATATTTGTTTTTTTCTTTCGGACTTACTTCACTCTGTATGACAGTCTCTAGATCCATCCACCTCTCAACAAATGACCCAATTTCGTTCATTTTTATGGCTGAGTAATGTTCCATTGTATATATGTACCACAACTTCTTTACCCAGTCATCTGTTGATAGGCATTTAGGATGCTTCCATGACCTGGCTATTGTAAATAGTGCTGCAATGAACATTGGGGTGCATGTGTCTTTTTGAATTATGGTTTTCTCTGGGTATATGCCCAGTAGTGGGATTGCTGGATCATATGCTAATTCTATTTTTAGTTTTTTAAGGAACCTCCATACTGTTCTCCATAGTGGTTGTATTAATTTACATTCCCACGAACAGTGCAAGAGGGTACCTTTTTCTCCACACCCTCTCCAGCATTCGTTGTTTGTAGATTTTCTGATGATGCCCATTCTAACTGGTGTGAGGTGATACCTCATTGTAGTTTTGATTTGCATTTCTCTAATAATTAGTGATGTTGAACAGCTTTTCATTTGCTTCTTGGCCATCTGTCTGTCTTCTTTGGAGAAATGTCTATTGAGGTCTTCTGCCCATTTTTGGATTGGGTTGTTTGTTTTTTTGTTATTGAGCTGCATGAGCTGCTTGTAAATTTTGGAGATTAATCCCTTGTCAGGTGCTTCCTTTGCAACTATTTTCTCCCATTCTGAGGGTTGTCTTTTGGTCTTGTTTATGGTATCCTTTGCTGTGCAAAAGCTTTTAAGTTTCATTAAGTCCCATTTGTTTATTTTTCTTTTTATTTCCATTTCTCTATGAGGTGGGTCAAAAAGGATCTTGCTGTGTTGTATGTCATAGAGTGTTCTGCCTATTTTTTCCTCTAAGAGTTTGATAGTGTGTGGCCTTACATTTAGGTCTTTAATCCATTTTGAGTTTATTTTTGTGTATGGTGTTAGGGAGTGTTCTAATTTCATTCTTTTACATGTAGCTGTCCAGTTTTCCCAGCACCACTTATTGAAGAGACTGTCTTTTCTCCATTGTATATCCTTGCCTCCTTTGTCATAGATTAGTTGACCATAGGTGCGTGGGTTTATCTCTGGGCTTGCTACCTTGTTCCATTGATCTATGTTTCTGGTTCTGTGCCAGTACCATATTGTCTTGATTACAATAGCTTTGTAGTACAGTCTGAAGTCAGGGAGTCTGATTCTTCCAGCTCCGTTTTTTTTCCCTCAAGACTGCTTTGGCTATTCGGGGTCTTTTGTGTCTCTTTTTTGTCTCCATACAAATTTTAAGATTTTTTGTTCTACTCCCACAAAAAATGCCATTGGTAATTTGATAGGGATTGCATTGACTCTGTAGACTGCTTTGGGTAGTATAGTCATTTTCACAATATTGATTCTTCCAATCCAAGAACATGATATATCTCTCCATCTGTTGGTATCATCTTTAATTTCTTTCATCAGTGTCTTATAGTTTTCTGCATACAAGTCTTTTGTCTCCCTAGGTAGGTTTGTTTCTAGGTATTTTATTCTTTTTGTTGCAATAGTAAATAGGAGTGTTTCCTTAATTTGTCTTTCAGACTTTTAATCATTAGTGTATAGGAATGAAAGATTTCTGTGCATTAATTTTGTATCCTGCAACTTTACCAAATTCATGGACTAGCTCTTGCAGTTTTCTGGTGGGACCTTTAGGATTTTCTATGTATAGTGTCATGTCATCTGCAAACAGTGACAGTTTTACTTCTTCTTTTCCAATTTGTATTCCTTTTATTTCTTTTTCTTCTCTGATTGCCGTGGCTAGGACTTCAAAGCTATGTTGAATAATGGTGGTGAGAGTGGACATTCTTGTCTTGTTCCTGATCTTAGAGGAAATGCTTTCAGTTTTTCACCATTGAGAATGATGTTTGCTGTGGGTTTGTCATATATGGCCTTTATTATGTTGATGTAGGTTCGATTTTTAATCACAGTTTCAATTTCATTTCTTGTGATTGGTCTGCTCATATTTTCTATTTCTTCCTGGTTCAGTCTTCGAAGGTTATACCTTTCTAAAAATTTGTCCATTTCTTCTGGGTTGTCCATTTTATTGGCATAGAGTTCCTTGTAGTAGTCTCTTAGGATGCTTTGTATTTCTGCGGTGTCTGTTGTAACTTCTCCTTTTTCATTGCTAATTTTATTGATTTGACTCCTCTCCCTCTTTTTCTTGATGAGTCTGGCTAATGGTTTATCAATTTTGTTTATCTTCTCAAAGAACCAGCTTTCAGTTTTATTGACCTTCGCTATTGTTTCCTTCATTTATTTCTGACCTGATCTTTTTGCTTTCTTTCCTTCGGCTAACTTTGGGGTTTTTTGGTTCTTCTTTCTCTAATTGCTTTAGGTGTAAGTTTAGGTTGTTTATTTGTGTATTTGAGATTTTTCTTGTTTCTTGAGGTAGGCCTGTATAGCTATAAACGTCCCTCTTAGAACTGCTTTTGCTGCATCCCATGGGTTTTGGATTGTCGTGTTTTCATTGTCACTTGTCTCTAGGTATTTTTTGATTTCTTCTCTGATTTCTTCAGTGATCTCTTGGTTGTTTAGTAACGTATTGTTTAGCCTCCATGTGTTTGTAGTTTTTTCTTTTTTTTCCCTGTAATTCATTTCTAATCTCATAGTGTTGTGGTCAGAAGGTGCTTGATATGATTTCAATTTTCTTAAATTTACTGAGGCTTGATTTGTGACCCAAGATGTGATCTATCCTAGAGAATGTTCCGTGTGCGCATGAGAAGAAAGTGTAATCTGCTGTTTTTGGATGGAATGTCCAATAAATATCAATTAAATCTATCTGGTCTATTGGATCATTTAAAGTTTGTGTTTCCTTATTAATTTTCTGTTTGGATGATCTTTCCATTGGTGTAAGTGAGGTGTTAAAGTCCCGCACTATTATTGTGTTACTGTCAATTTCCTCTTTTAGAGCTGTTAGCAATTGCCTTATGTATTGAGGTGCTCCTATGTTGGGTGCATATGTATTGATAATTGTTATATCTTCTTCTTGGATTGATCCCTTGATTATTATGTAGTGTCCTTCCTTGTCTCTTGTAACATTCTTTATTTTAAAGCCTATTTTATCTGATATGAGTATTGCTACTCCAGCTTTCTTTTGATTTCCATTTGCATGGAATATCTTTTTCCATCCCCTCACTTTCAGTCTGTATGTGTCCCTAGGTCTGAAGTGGGTCTCTTGTAGATAGCATAT
>NC_041222.1:57525142-57525396 GCF_002837175.3 Physeter macrocephalus
GGAAGTTTTCAACTATAATCTCTTCAAATATTTTCTCTGGCCCTTTCTCTCTCTCTCTTCTCCTTCTGGGACTCCTATAACGTGAATGTTGTTGTATTTAATGTTGTCCCAGAGGTCTCTTAGGCTTTCTTCATTTCTTTTCATTCTTTTTTCTTTATTCTGTTCCGCAGCAGTGAATTCCACCATTCTGTCTTCCAGGTCACTTATCCGTTCTTCTGCCTCAGTTATTCTGCTATTGATTCCTTCTAGTGTAG
>NC_041222.1:57525412-57543314 GCF_002837175.3 Physeter macrocephalus
ATCTTTGCCTCCATTCTTTTTCTGAGGTCCTGGATCATCTTCACTATCATTATTCTGAATTCTTTTTCTGGAAGGTTGCCTATCTCCACTTCATTTAGTTGTTTTTCTGGGGTTTTATCTTGTTCCCTCATCTGGTACATAGCCCTCTGCCTTTTCATCTTGTCTATCTTTCTGTGAATGTAGTTTTTGTTCCACAGGCTGCTGGATTGTAGTTCTTCTTGCTTCTGCTGTCTGCCCTCTGGTGGATGAGGCTATCTAAGAGGCTTGTGCAAGTTTCCTGATGGGAGGGACTGGTGGTGGGTAGAGCTGACTGTTTCTCTCCGGAATGTGTCTTTTACACGGTCTTTTTTCCAAAACGAAGAGCCAATTTTCCCAAAACCATTTATTAAAGTACCCATATTTTCCCACTGATTTTAAAGAGATTTATGTATATATAGGTTTTTAGTATGCTTTGAATTCCCTGGTAAAGGTATGTGTGTGTACACGAAGTGCATGCACAACGTGCACGCACACATGCATACACATGTACGCACGTGCGCGCGCACACACACACACACACACACACACACACACACACGAGTTTCCAAGCCCTATGTTCCATTCCACTGATATATATTTCTGTGCCATTACAAGACTATTTTAATTCCTTTGGTTTTTAAGTTTTGATGACTGAAAAAGCAATCAACTCTTTAACATTCTTCTGTATCTTCTAAAAAATATTTCAAGAGGAAAAGTAAAAACAATATATCAGTTTCCCAAAATCCTCTCCCTTCCAGGATTTTGAATGGAATATAATTTTAAGAAATCATTTTGGGTAAAAGCATCTCTTAAAATACTAAATCTCCGTTCTGCTTCTAGTAATGGCAGGGTGGCTTATATTAGATTAACCCTCCCACAGATAACAATTATAAACTCTGGACAAAATGCAAAATACATATTTAAAATATATTGGCAGGCACTGGAAACTGAAAATAAAGTAATGGGAAACTGGAGAAGGGTTGAAATTTGAAAAAAGAGAACAACTCTTGAAGGGACCTTAAGTTTATATGGCTAGTCACCTGGAAGTACTCCCCAGTACACTTGGTGCAGGGGTGCCTAGAACTTACAAAGAAAGCCACAGTCTTATTGGCTTCAAAAGGAGCACAGATTTCAAATCTTCCAGAGTACCTATAAGGTAATGGGGGAATTTTCAGATAGGAGAGAACCACATAGGAGGGAAACACTAAAATCAGTGTTAGAACTCCACTCAAATTCTTGGCTGATTCATGAACTATGTGAGCACTGGGGAAACTCCAAAGAAAAGCATAGACAAGACAGAAGAAGTAATGGAACCAAGATTTCAGATGCTGCCCACTACCAAAGAGTAAGAGTATGGGCTCTAAGTCTAGTCAAGTCAAATGCTTCCCAGAGCAAGAATCAGCACTATTCTGAGAAAGATAACAGAACCTACAGTCTCTACAATGTATCACTATCTAGTGTACAATCAAAAAATTATTGACTTGAGAACAGAAAAACATGACATATAGTCAAGAGAAAAAGCAGGCAATAGAAACTGACCCCAAGACAGCCCAGATGTTGAGATAATGTCTAATCTGAAGAAAACACTTTTTTTAAATGAACAGCAGCTCAGTGACCTATTGAACAAAATCAGGTGACTAACATGTAATTGGGGTCTCAGAAGGAGAAAAGTGAGAATGGAGCAGAAAAAAATACTTGAAGAAATAATAGCTACACATTTCTCAAAGCCATACTTAAGCACATCAGTCAATGTGCTAAGAATCAAAAATACAAGTCTTCAAAGCAGCCAGAAGAAATGACAAATTACAGACAAGGGAACAATAATTAAAATAACAGCTGACTTATGATCAGAAACAAAAGAGGTTATAATACAATGGATTGACAGTTTTAAAGGGGTAAAAGAAGAAAAGAAAAAGAAAACCTTGTAACTCGAGAATACTATACTGAGCAAAAACAGCCTTCAAAAATAAAGATGTTTTCAGGTAAATGAAACAGTGAGAATTGCTGAAAGTAGACACACACTGTAAGAAATTTAAAAGAAATGCTTCAGTCTGAAATTAGACAGGAATGAGTGAAGAACACCAAAAATGGTAAATATATGGGTTAATAGTGAAGACCATGACATAAAATTGTTTAAAGCAAAAGGTGGGTACCGCTCTGTGGGGTGTATAATATACATATGTGTACTATTGTAAGAATAATATACAAGACAACAGGTGGTAAATGAAACTATACTTTTGCAAAGTTCTTATATTTGTGCACAATATTAACTCTAAGATGACTATGATAAGTTAAGAAGGCTATTATAATCACTAGAGCAAACATTTTAAAAAATTAAAGAGGGCTATAGCTAAGAAAACAATGGAGGGATTCCACTGGAATACATATACATATTTTTTTTTAATTAAAGCAAAAGAAGGCCGAAAAATAAGGGGGGGGACAAATAAGGCAAAGGAAAAAAGCAAAATGTTACAAGTGCAAACATATTCACTGTCACACTGAATAAAAAAGCAAGACCCAATTAAGCATGTTTACAAAAAATGCAAATTAAATATAAAAACAAAGATAAGTTTAAAGTAAAAGAATATATGCCATGCAAATACTAATTATAAAAAAGCATAAGTAGCTTTATTAATATCAGACAAAACAGATTTCAAGACAAGGAATATTATAAGGAGTTACGTAGGAACATTTTATAATGATGAAAGATTAATTCATTGGAAGATAAAACAATTAAAATATATATAAGCCCAATAACAGAGGTTCTTAATATACAAAGCAAATACTGACAGAACTAAAGGGAGAAATGGATGACTCCAGAATCAAAGCTGAAGATTTTTAACTCTGTGAGTAAAGGAAAGGACAACTAGATAAAAATCAGTAAGGATATAGAAGACATGAATGACACTATGGTCCACTTTAATTGAACATCTGAATCACTGCAGAACTTCATTGGAGCAGTGATCTTCTAGAGTCTGGACCAAAGACATACCTGTACATACCCGTCATTTTAAATTTATAAACTGTTTTTAGGAGAGAGAAACTAAGATTATCTAATCAGAAATTATGTAAGTACTTTTCTTTACAGCTATTTTTCTTTCAAAACTGCATTTAAACTTAAATTGTGTTGTCCTATGGCATTGAATACACCTCAGTAAGCCAAAAATAAAGTGCATTTTTACCAACACCAAATTTAAAAAAACATAGTCATACTGACTGAGAACTTTGAAGTACAAAATGGTACACAGTACAAGAATCACTTAGAAACCACAAGAACGTGGTCAAAAAGGTACAAACCTTGTTAAAATATTTTTTATAAATCTTAATTTTTAACTTACTTATATATTTGGTAACTTGTTCTAATTTTGAGTCCACCTTTGATGAAGTTGATCATATTTTCATCCTGAAAACAATTAAATAATTAGATCATTTAGCAAAAGATTCTTAAACTGTCCCCACAGCTGTGTAGCTGCGTGATTAGAACAAAACACTACCTTTTGAGGATATTATTTTTAAATTAAAACATTCTTCTTGCTTTACATCTGAAATGCTTTTTTGTCATTTTTCTTCCAAGTTAGAGGACAACAAAAAGGAAACATTTCTTAAATCCTTGCATTACTTTAAGGAAGTAAGGAAGTAATCCTCATCAATTTGGGGCCATAAAGGTTAGTCCAAACGTACTTCAATAAACATCATCAACTACTGAGCAACTTTCTTCTGGGTTCAATGGAATTCAAAATGGCTGACTTTAAGGATATGCTCCAAGGACTTTCCTGTCTGTCTTACTCCAAGTAATGGGATTATGGTTCTTCTTTAGGGGGTACTTTAGCAGGCAGTCTATTTAACATTGTGAATTTCATTCATATACATTTCCAGACAACAAATAACTGATTTGGATTCTAAATTTGTTGTCACTAATATGAAATACTGTTTAGGGGGAAAAAGATCACTTCTCTTTGCCTGATGATCATCAACCATAAAACTGGGGCAGCTGGCCTAAATGAATGACCTTTTTAGGGTGAGCATTCTAGGATTCCAAGAGTCTCTTATTAAAGCATATCAAATAACTGCTTGAAAGATGTTACTCTAATAAAAGGTGCTAATGGAGATAGTCCCATGCTTTTCTAGTCCGTTAATATCAGAAAGATGCTCTGGTATTGATTTCCTGTGCACTTGAGCATCCTTCCGAAACAAAAGAAGAACGAATTTTAGTTTGTTAATGTCATCAATTACTTAAATACTTAATATTTAAATTATTAAAAGAATCAATAAATGTAAAATTCACTATGCAATTTAAATGTTTATTTTCTGATTTTAAGGAATCTTATGGTTACACAAGTTCCAATACTGGCCAGGAAAGAATTTCTTAAATTGGATTAAAATCTGCCTCAAATAAGAATATTTCATTTCAGGATTCACCAAACATTTGCTGAATGCCTATTTTACAGCAGGCACTCAAACACAAAATCAGACAAAAGCAACACAACTCGCTAAGGGATGGAGACATGCATGGATGGAGACATGTGGGGGATGTCATGACAGCACAAAGGTGGGCGGGGATGTGAAGAGGTCCACAAAAGCCTCCTGGAAGCATCAATGCTTAAAGCACACACATACACACGCAAAAAAAAAAGATTGGGAAGTAACCAGCTGAAGGAAGGAAGGCAAGGTAGGTATGAACTCTGCAAGCAAAAAAAAAAAAAAAAAAAAAAAAACGCTCAGGGAAGCATTAAAGATCCTGGTGTGCTTGGCTTGGCCATCTGTGCTTAAATAACTCAGCACTGCTGCAGAAACCTACTGCAAAAAAAGGGAATGACTAAGGAATAAGAAAGCTACCTGTGTTGTACCTGTGCCACTCAAGTATGCAACATACCTGCCAGTAGCAGTTGAGAACATTGGTAAGAGGGGAGTAGGGAACTGGGGGGGAGATACCAGTTTGGTTAGAAAAAGCCTTCCCCATTTGTGATATTCTGATACAGAACCACTGCCATAGTCAATGAGGGCTACTAAATGCTGAAGCAGAGACATGACCAGGTGAAATTCTCATCTTTGAGAGGGTGCACAATTGCACAATGGAGAGTGAGCTGGAGGGAAGAGAAACTACAGACCGAAGGTCCCTGGGTTGCCATGCAGTCTAGGGAAGAGCTGACAAGCCCCCCACTAGAACAATTATAGTCAGAATAAAGAGGAAGAGACAGAGCTGATAAACCTTCAAAAGGTAAAAGCAGCACGACCACAAGCCTGGCTGGATACAGAGGCAGGAGGAAGAGGGGAGCCATGGATATCTCCCAGATGTTGAACTACAAGCCCCCCAGACATAAAAAACAAAAGCCAAAAAACTTTCAAATCAATGATTTTATTATCAAATTATCATTTGAAAAACACATCAGAAAAAACTGGGGGCCTCCATGACTAGCCTTATGTTTACTGAGGCAGTAAGACTGTTGTTTTCAACCAGCCTTCATAATATGTGGGGTTTTAGGAAACAGGGCCCTACACCAGACTGACTTAATTTTACTTAACCAGAATCCAACCTAAGAGGTCACCCTCCAGAAAAAGAGAAAAGCAACTCTCAATTTAATGTAAATCATTGAGATTGAGGAAGATTTTCCATCTTACAGTTGAATTTCTGCCCCCTTACAATCTCCACCCCACTTCTACCCCACTTGTATCCATCACCGCCACCTGTGTGGCCACAATGTTAAAATCCATATTTTTTAGAAGAACTGGAAGCTACAATGACAGGCAAGGTACTGGTGGTAACAATTCCTAGAGGTGAAATTTAAATGCCCCATGAGAAAAGGAGTCATTGTTTTGCTTAGTGACTTTTTTTAACTGCTCTTCCAAAATAAGAAATAAAAGAAAGGGGAATGAGAATACAAAGAGCAGGGAAATAAAATCTGAGGTATATATGGGAAGTTTGGCTCTCAATGCATGCATAACTAAGCTTTGCTGAAGCATCTGATGCAAGAAGGGAACAGCCAAGGATGCTGAAGCCTCCTCCAGCCAGTCACTCCTGTGTGCAGCCCTCCACCATTAGCAAGCACAAAGAGGGATAACCTCACAGTTCTCATACAGAGCAGCATCCTGAAATTAGGTGAGGTAGTTGCAAAACAGCTTCTTCAAAAGGCAGTGGTTCCCAATAAAGCGAAGTTCGAAACAGAATTTTAAGTGCATTTGAGTAGGAAAAAAAAAAAGACCCAGGGTCTTCTTTCAGCCAAAGTTTATCAGTAATAACAAATATCTTTCACTACAACTCTAAGTCAAAAGAACTGAAGCACTGACATAGAATGAGCCACATTTCTTCTATGTCGTACTTGGCAGGCTTCCCGGGCGATGCTGATTCTAAGCCAAATGTTCATTACCTGCACAAACGTGAGGGCTGCTTTCTGTAGGAGGCACTCGGCATAACAGATTTCGGCATGCATTTCCTCTATTAAAAACAAATAAAAATATATTAAGGAAAATCCCATATCCACAGTAATTGCTCTGAGATGTTCAGAAAAGACGGGTAGATAAATAAGCCCAAGGGAGACAATAAAAACCTAGGTTGCTTTGGTGCTTCCATAAAAGTGGAATGATGACCTCAGTTCTCAGGCCCTCAGCAAGAATTTTCCAGAATGCATGAAATGCTTCGGGGAAGTTATCTTTGGCTCCATTCACATATACCTGCCAAGAGTCAGGCCCTTGGTGTCAAACAAAGACCCAAACTCAGCTCACCAAAATGTAAAAACCAAAATGTAAAAGCACTTCTTGGAAAAAAGGAAACCATTTATCTTTTAAATTAACGGGAACAGGCAAGTTTAACACAGTTATAGATTGGAAATCTGACTTAAATATACTAATTCTAGCTTATAAAACATGAAGCCATGATAGTCATGACAATGGTTAGGCATGCTATTAACTTGAAGAGAAAGCAGTAATTCCCTAGGGTTCTAGGAAAAAGAACTGGCCTGCATGCCCAACTCATGACTCCTCATTCAGGGATGACTTGATGTAAAAAAGTTCACACTAGCACAGTTTGGGGCCATTTGGATCACTGAGATATCTAGTGCAGGAACAAGGCACTCACAAAAGGGCTACAAAAAACTACGTATATATCCCTGGGACACGTGGAGTGCCCCAAAACACGTGGCCTATCTTCCTAAACAGTCCATGATACCTGCAGAGATTGGGGAGGGAGAAATCTCTGCATTTTCCTTTTTTTTTTTTGCATAAACAACATCAGCAGATTCCCGTTTTACCCATGGGATGCAAACTGGTGTGTTATTTAAGTAAATGAGCTTTGGGGTATTTCACGGCCTAGGTGACAGGGAAGGCCCTGCCACGTACTAGTTGTAGAACCTCGAGCAAGCTACCCTCCCTCTCTCTGCTGGTTTCCATGTTCCTGAAGTCCAGCTAATGACATCTCTACTTCAGAGCTGAAGAATTCAGCCAGGTGCTGCCTGTGAAGCTCACTGGGCAGAGTAAGCCCTCGATATGCATCAGCTACTTTCACTAAGATTACTGCCCTTGGTCCATGTCATGCTTTTTGCCAAAAGTTCAGGAAGTAGAACATCTTTTTTTTTTTTTTTTTTTTTTTTTTTTTGCGTTACGCGGGCCTCTCACTGTTGTGGCCTCTCCCTTTGCGGAGCACAGGCTCCGGACGCGCAGGCTCAGCGGCCATGGCTCACCGGCCCAGCCGCTCCGCGGCATGTGGGATCTTCCCAGACCGGGGCACGAACCCGTGTCCCCTGCATCGGCAGGCGGACTCTCAACCACTGCGACACCAGGGAAGCCCCAGAAAGTAGAACATCTTTATGTGATGAAAGTAACTGAAAAACGGGGTATCTCTCTGTTAATGGGAACATTGTTGAATCTAACTGGATAAGAACTAGTGCTTTATTTCTTTCACTTACACACACAGGACCCCTCCCGACTACACACACACACACACACACACACACACACACACACACACACACACTACTAGTTCTCACAAACAGGTTCACCTTCCTGCCACGCTCATATTCCAAAGGCTGATTTACAAAGAAGCAACAATGCAACTAAGATCTTCCAACAGCATGCATAAGGTGGGGCCAGACGCACAACAGGCCAAAGTTGGGGAGCTGTGGCCTCTGCGCAGTCTGGCAGCATCAGCAGCCAGAGTCTCAGTCCTTCGGAACACCTCACCTCAAAGTGTGCCCCTGAATTTTCTCCGTGTGTGCAGTGGGAGAAAAACTGGTAACTTTTATTTTTACAGACTCACTTGAATATCCTCTTTCCAGGGAAACTTGTAACAAAGTGGGAATTGTTAGTAATTATTCCCTTTGAAAGCCTGCTCAGTAACCCAGATGGCTGGCTTGGGGCATGTGCCAAGGAGGTGGTGAAGTGGCTGCTGGGAAAGAAACAACACGAGCAAAGGCAAGGAGCACGGAGCCCTGCTTGGCGAGCCCAGCGGTGCACCTTCGGCTGAAGCACGAGGTGTGTACAGGGAGGAGTGGGCAATGAGCCTGGAAACGTAAGTCGGGGCTGAATTATGGACGACCTTGAATATCAGAGTCTGGGCTTCATTTGGTAGACAATGGTGAGTCCTTGCAGAGATCTGAGCATTAGGCAGATGGATCAGAGATAAACTAAAGATGGACAAGTCAAAGGGCAGCACAGGGCACCCCTGGTGGCGCAGTGGTTGAGGGTCCGCCTGCCGATGCAAGGAACACGGGTTCGTGCCCTGGTCCGGGAAGATCCTACATGCTGCGGAGCGGCTGGGCCCGTGAGCCATGGCTGCTGAGCCTGCGCGTCTGGAGCCTGTGCTCCACAACTGGAGAGGTCACAGCAGTGAGAGGCCCGCGTACCGCAAAAAAAAAAAGAGCAGCACAAACGACGTAACAAGCAGGCAGAGATAAAAGGGAAAGAAGTTTGAACTCTGTATTCTGCGTGTAAGGAATCTTCATATTAAATTCCTTGCACATCCTAAGCACCGTATATAAACGTCTGTTTTTAAAGGCAATTTGGGGCTTCCCTGGTGGTGCAGTGGTTGCGCGTCCGCCTGCCGATGCAGGGGAACCGGGTAGGCAATTTGAAAGCCATTTAGGGCAATATGCCAGCCATGAGGAAGGAAGAATGGGCGTGTCCCATGTTAAACCCACAAAAAGTTTAATTAAATATCCTCACTCCTGTAGAAAACCAGCCATTCAAGGATGGAAATGGAAATTACCAAGAGGAAAAACAAAGTGCACCCTAAATCCACAATGTTTTGACATGCTCCCTTGAACACAAAGTCTGTTTGGGTTGCAGCAACAGCCAAACTCATTAGGAATAAATGCAGTTTAATTTATAAAAGTCTTATTTCTTCACTCTGATTGATTTATACTGGGCAGTCCTTAGCTCTCAAAATTAGACATTTGGCAGTTACAAATAGGTACCTACCAGAACATCTTTTAATTATAAATTCCTCAGTTCACTGAAGGAAGTATCTTCATTATGCACTGAAGTGTCAGCTAAGCATGCCTTCAGACATAAAAGTCTAAATAAACCTTATTTCAGAATAGGTTAAAGTCACAGCCTGATTTATTTTCATAATTTTTTAATTAAGACCGTATTTTTTAAGAGCAGTTTTAGGTTCACAGAAAAATTGAGGGGAAGGTACAGAGATTTCCCATATATCCATTTCCCCCCAAACACACATAACCTCTCCCATTATCAACATGCCCTCCAAAGTGGTACATCTGTTACAAGTGACAAACCTCCACTGACACATCGTAATTACCCAAAGTCCGCAGTTTACATTAGCGTTCACTCTTGGTGTTGCACATTCTATAGGTTTGGACAAATGTATAATGACATGTAGCTACCATTATGGTATCAGTATTTTTCACTGCCCTAAAAATTCTCAGTGCTCCACCTATTCATCCCCTGGCGACCATTGATCTTTTACTGTCTCCATAGTTTTGCCTTTTCCAGAATCTTATATGCTTGGAATCATACAGCAGGTTGCCTTTTCAGATTGGTGTCTTTCACTTAGGAATATGCATGTAAGGCTCCTACACGTCTTTTCATGGCTTGACAGCTCATTTCTTTTTAGCACTGAATAATATTCCACTGTCTGGATGTAACACACTTCATTATTTATCCATCCACCTATTGAAGGACAAGTTCTGAATAAAGCTGCCATAAACATTCATTTGCAGATTTTGGGGTTAACACAAGTTTTCAGCTCCCAGTTTTGTAAGAAACTACCATACTATCTTCCAAAGTGGCTGTACCATTTGCATTCCCACCAGCCATGAATGAGAATTCCTGTTCCTCCAAATCCTCACCAACATTTGGTGTTGTCAGTGTTCTGATTTTGGACACTCTCATAGGTGTGTAGGGGTATCTCATTGCTGTTTATTTTTCAATACTTCTAAATATGCCATGCCCAAAGACAGAATAAAAAGATAAGAACAGTACCATCTATTTTCAAGATGTCTAACATAGAAATAATTCAACATTTCCTTCATCCGTATGTGACACATTTCGTGCCCTTTTCTACCCAACTACAGGAGAAGGTGTGGGGTATGTGGCTTAGTGAAAGGCAGATCAGGTTTGAACTCTGCTCTGCTAAGCAGGTAATCTTGGACCATTTGTCTAATCTCTCTGAACATCACTTTCTAGTCTATAGAAAGGAGGTTACACAGGTTAGATTGGACAGTGCTAAGGAAAGCATCAAGGACAGTGTCTCACACATAGAGAGTGCCTTTAAAAAATGGGGCATTATCATTATTATGTTTTAAGTTATTATTATTATTCATATTTATACCAATAATACCATGCCATTCTTTTGTAAACTAAGGTTAAAAAAGAATCTCAAATGCCAGGCTTTATATTGCAAAGAAAAAGGGAGGCAGGGGGAAATGGGCCACTGGAGAGAAGCCATATAGAGGAAAACAGAAGAATATAAATGAGTCAAATTTCTTTGGGGCCCATTTAATTTCCCACTGACCTACTTTAGTGGACTTTAGGTCTCCTGGGGCCAATTTACATAAATGGCCCTAAGATGAAAAATATGAAAACATAGTCCATCTGAAATCAAGGGGATAAATGAACTCTTAAGGGTCCTTGGAGGTCAGTTTCTGGAGAAAAAGATGATGGGCTTCAGCTAGCTGCATGGAGGGACCAGTGAAATCCACTCTGCTGTATGACAGCTGCAGGGCCAGCATCATACCTTTTGGAACAAGTCTTGTAATCCTCTCCTGTTATCAACACTCTACTGAGCCCAAGTTCTCCAATGTCCGTAACAAGTTGATAATACTCTTCTAACAAAGCAAACAAAACTTCATGACGAAACACACTCAGAAATGTGTCTGGCACACACTTGACCACTAGGAATAACAGACAGCAGTATCCAGAATTGCTTCTGCCTTAATCGGCTACAGCTACTTTAACGATTTTGTGTTACCTCTTCCAGAGAACAAATTTGACAATGACAACACAGGCACAAATGCTCCTTGGACGGCAGAAGCTTTACTCTACAATGGCCTCATTTGAAAGATGTTATTTTCTCTTCTACAGGTGTACTGGGATGCTCCTTTCTAATAAACCATCCTGACTAGAGAATAACACTAATAAAACAGGGCTGATCATAGAAATTCTGCCCTAATCTCTATCAAGCAATTGACAGCAAAAGGAGTCATTTCCTCCCAGCCATCTGATCAAATGCTGCAGACATTCCTGGATTCCTGAATATTCCTAAATGTCCACAAACCAAACATCTTCCATACTGTGAAACATCATCATTTTTTTAAAGGTATCAAAATTACTTTGACCTTGAGGAAAAAATTAATAGCTTGCGGAAAAATAGAAACTTTTGTACATAGGTGGTAAGAATATAAACTGACCTAATTTTTTGGAGAAAAAATTGTCAATATCTATAAATGTTTTCTATTTTCAAATAGTCCCAGTAATTCCACTTCTAGCAATCTATCCTATGAAATACTTACAAAAATGCATGAAGACATTATTTGTAATAGCGAAAAAAACAATGTAACTGCCCTTCAATAGAGACAAAGTAAGTAACTGATGGCACCTGTCCTAAGGAATACTACATAGCTATTAAATAGAATGAAGTACAATTTATATGTCTTGACATGGAAAAAGTCAATTGCCAAAAATTACATTGTAGCATAACATGTATCACATGATTCTACATTAGCAAAAAATGAAAAATACATGAAAAACTACAAAAATCCTATGTGTACCTTCTGTATATATTTGTACATGTACACAGAAAAGTCTGCAAGGCTTGAAAACCAACTATTAACAGTGGTTACTTCTAGAGAGTGAGTATGATGGGGAAGAGAAAAAGACATTCCATTTACTTTATATTATACACTTAAGTGTTGAATTTTATGAGCATGACCACATTTTAGTTTTTCAAAGAGAGGAAAAAAACCTTTTAAATGCCTCTTACCTTCAGTCAGCTGTTCCAATGATCCTCTAGAAAGAAGACTTGAGAAAGATTCTACGACTGTGCTTTTTTTCCTGTATCTGCAGAGAATAAGTAGAAGGGGAGATGGGAAGTAGAAAGAAAAAAATAACAATAATCAAGCTCATTTTCATTTGACATTCATTTCAGTCACAATCACACCAAAGAGTCACCAAAACAGAACTCTAAACCCTAAAATCTCTGGGGCAGAGACGACCCTTTTGAACCCTGCACACCCAGCTCCCAGCACTGGCATCCTGTGGGCATTTAATCCAAGCTTACTGAACAAGTGCATGGACAAACATACACATAACAGTCAATACTAACCCTGTCATGCACCTTCCCTGATCTCTATGGATAAAATCAGTATTTCTGTTGTTAAGGGTCACCTCGCCACGGGTTAAGAATGGAGTTAGAGTGCAGTGTTTGGAAACTCTCTTCCCTTGAGGGGCTGGAAACATAATTACAAGAGGACATAGTTTCAGCAATGTTAAAATTCACCAATGCTAGTTAACAGCTTTTGCTAGGAGCTTCCTATACACACAAAGATTAAAATAAAACTGAAATTCCATGTCATTTAAACCAAGCAAAAGTGTTTAAATATGTCCATTTACACAAATAAAAGACTCCCTTCTAACTCTGCAGCATTTCCCACATAAAAGAAGAATGCTCCTTGCTTGGCCTGGCTTGGCATGTGGTACCTAAACGCTCCACCAGGGGGACCCCGAGAGATGCTTGCTGCTAATCCCACTGAAATCCTCAGCCCTTCTCGGTAGTTCCAAGTACCAACGAGAAAGTGGAAGATATAGATGCCACGTGTTCCGCCATCCCAGCATCCCACTATAATTCTTTAGTGGAAATATTTTTATCTCCCGTACATAAAACTACATGAGGCCAGGAACCTGTGATGCTCAAGTCCTTTTCTATAACCATGGCCAACTTCCAACAGAGCTCTCAGTCAGGCTAAGTGCATCCATTTTGTCACACAGGCAGAAAGGTTTGTAGGCATGTCTCAAGTATTTAATTACTCAGCTCATACTTTTGGCAGGTTTGTAAGGCGTCCTTCATGGCAGAAATGCCATTTTGGATGTCCTGTTGCTCGAAGGTCATGACGGCCTGCAGCACCACAATGGTACTGTAGCCCAAGGCATGGTACATGCTCTCCTTAGCCCTGGGGAGAACACGGAAATTACTACATTTCAATTCAACTGAAAAGCATTCAGGTCTCATCTGAAACTAATCACAAGAAATTCTAGTAAATCCATGACGTGACTTTCACAGTAACGACTTTTACTCCTTCACCATGATCACTGAAATAATATGGACTATGAAAGCCATGCCCTAAAGAACTCAAACTCGGAGGACTTTCCAATTCAAGCCCACGCAGGCAGCACGAAACTTTCCAGGTTGAAGCAGAGTGCGGCATATGCTGTTCCCTGTTTGAGCACAAGGGGGCAGCCTGCTGACTCATTTCCTAGAAAATGTTTCAAAGCAAACCCAATTTTTCCCAGTTGTACAAGAAGCAGTGTACCGTCTTTTGCTCTGAAATAAGTGCTAAAATAAAGGCCACTGGAAATATAGTTTGTGACAGAGAAATTCTGATATGTTTTTTGAAAGGTAAGTCTTGTTTAAAATCATCCCCTCCCTTCTCCCAGCCAGAGGCCACGAGGAAGCAAGATTTTTGCAAGGCAAGATTTTTGCAATAAGTTAGGTCAGCCACAAAGGGCCCAGACAAAAATTCATGGTAGATCTCTTACCAAATCTAATCCCATTATCTGGGAATCCTGATTAAAGTTCTGGATAATTCAAATTGTCAAGTTATCCATTCGATTCTTAAGGACATTCAGTCTGAATGGATGGCACATCCCAGACTCTCAGGCTATGAAAACCTCACCATCTCTTTCTTCAAAACTTCTCAAGCTATGTTAATTAGTTATTTATAAGATCTACAATATTAATGCATGGTTTTATTTTTAATTCAAATACATTTTTTAAATACCTTTTTTCTTTTTTTGCTGCTCTGCAAAACAAATACAAGCCACAGTATACTTTCCCCCCAAGAAAGAGTCTAAACATCCTTTGGTAATTTGCAGTTAGTCCCAAACAGTGAGGGCACTGGCTATTCAAAAAAAGAAAAAAGAAAGAAAGAAAAAAAAAGGAATAAGAGGAGCCCAAAGTGAATCAGCAATTGTGGTTTTAAACCTCACATTAAAAAAAAAAATTTTTTTTATTGAAGGGTAGTTGATTTACAATGTTGTATAAACCCCACATTTTAAACCAAAAGTTTCTCCAAGGGAAAAAAAAAGTATTCAAGTGGGAAAAACATATGTTTAACAGTGAAACATGCATAAAGATCAGAGAATATAAAACTTGACTAAGTGTTAAGACTGTCATTTATTTTCATTCCATATTATGACCAGCTGGGTGTCAGTGGAGGAGACAAAATGGAGACTTTTTGAATAAAAAACAGAGGAGACAGGCAGGCAGATTGAGAGAGGAGAGACAGGAGAGAACAACAGGCAGAGAAAGAGAGGGAGGGAGAGAGGAAGACAGGGGGCTATAGAGACAGAAGATGAAGAGACAGACAGACAGAGAGAGAGGTCTGAAGGACTAAGAAGGACAGAAGGAAAAAGGCAGGTACAGGCAAGGTAGAGCAGTGGTCCCCAACCTTTTTGGCACCAGGGACCAGTTTCATGGAAGACAATTTTTCCACGAACAAGAGGGGTTGGGGTGGGGGGGGGTTCTGGATGATTCAAGCGCATTGATTTATTATGGTCTCTGTGCAGTCAAACCTCTCTGCTAATGACAATCTGTATTTGCAGCCGCTCCCCAGCACCGCCTCAGCCCCACCTCAGATCATCAGGCATTAGATTCTCATAAGGAGCACGCAACCTAGATCTCTCACATGCGCGGTTCACAGTAGGGTTCGCGCTCCTATGAGAATCTAATGCCCTCACTGACATGACAGGAAGCAGAGCTCAGGTGGTAATGCGAGCAATGGGGAGCGGCTGTAAATACAGATGAAGCTTCACTCACTCACCCGCCACTCACCTCCTGCTGTGCGGCCCAGTTCCTAACACGCCATGGACCGCTGCCCGTCAGGGAGTTGGGAACCCCTGAGGTAGAGGATGCGAGATAAGCATTGGGTGGAGACAGCCCTGGGCAATTTCTGTAGGCCAGGGACTTCACCATCTATTTTATCATCTGTTCTTAACCTCTGAAATGCTAATTGATTGCAGCTCTTCTAAGTCTGAGAATTACCACAGCCTCAGTAGGCACATTAATTTCTAAGATTCAAAGGCAATGCACATTAATTTCTAAGATTCAAAGGCAATGACCAGAGTCATATCACCCTGCTCACCCTACAGACTCCTCAAAGTAATGAGAGTCCCACTCTGTGCCCACGTAACTGTCTTGAAATTATTATCTGAGGTCTAAGCTTCGTCCAAGTAAGACACTGTGTTTGGAGGCACAAGGTAAGATTATTCCTGCCGAGCTCTAGTCACACTGTACAGGTGGACGCTGGGGTCAAAGTGAGGCCTAGTAAGAAGGCAAAGCATAGGTTTTGCTGCCACATCATCAGAATTAACAGGTACTATTAATTGAAATGAAACTGCCTAAGTGATTTATCACATAAATAGGGAGTCCCAGTAAAATTTTTATTATCTTAAATTTCTTTTTAGCATCTGAGATTACCATATTTTAGTTCTTCCCACACCCATTTCTTTTTTTTTTTTTTTTATCTTATTTATTTATTTTTGGTTGCATTGGGTCTTCGTTGCTGGGCACGGGCTTTTCTCTAGTTGTGGTAAGCAGGGGCTACTCTTTGTTGTGGTGTGCGTGCCTCTCATTGTAGTGGCTTCTCCTGTTGCAGAGCACAGGCTCTAGGCGCACGGACTCAGTAGTTGTGGCTCCCGGGCTCTAGAGCGCAGGCTCGGTAGTTGTGGCTCACAGGCTTATTTGCTCCGCGGCATGTGGGATCTTCCCAGACAACGGATCAAACCCATGTCCCCTACATTGGCAGGTGGATTCTTAACCACTGCACACCAGGGACGTCCACCCATGCCCATTTCAAAAGAAACTTTTCTCAATGATATTTAAGTTTCAGAGGAATATCCATAAAAATATTTCACTGAAGAAAGCCAAATGAAGCTCTATGAAACTAATAAGATGACACTATTTGAACAAGTATAGAAATTAAGATAGGAGAAAGAATCAGAAATGCTCTACTAATTAAAGTTGAAAAGACAGATTTCTTAACTGGATATTAAAACTAATCAACATTTAGGGGTCTCAACCAAATTAGTTTATAAATATTCAGGAGGAAGTGCAGAAAAATTAACTGACAAGAATGACATCAGAGACAGAATCATCAAAAGCATCCAAAAATATATATTTTATCTAAAAGAAATAAAGTTCATTACCATGGTCGAAGCAATTCTAAGGCATCTGTAAATTTGTTACTTAGAAATAAGTTCAGTGCCATTGCACATTCTTCCAGGCCACTCCTGAGATCCACCTTGGTTGACAGTGACCTAAAGATCAAGAAAAAAATACACAGAATTTCTACAGCTTTTACTTTTAGCAAGTTGTCACAGGGAGTGTGTGTGTGTGTGTGTGTGTGTGCGCGCGCACGTGCACGTGTGTACGCTTTGGAGACAGAAGGACAGGCTGGAATTCTAACTCTGTCACTTACTAGCTGTGTCTCTAACCTCTGGGAACTTGACTTTCTCATCTGTAAAATGGGAACACCACCAACTACTTCATGGGGCTGTTTTGAAGGTGGAACAAACTGACAAATAATGCTCATAGCAGGCACTTAGTAAATGATAGTCCCCCCATCACTGCGAAGACCACAAGTGTAAGAACTACATCTATTCATGAGTGGGAACAGAGGTTATTTTGTTTTAGTTTGATTATGTAGGGGTAAGAATGTATGTCAGTGGAAAACTGCATTGTCTAAAATCTAAAGAAGACCCTGCCAGGTTATTTGTTTTTGATTCCACAGGAACTATCTTACAGCTCTGTAAATTATACGTAACTGATATCAATACAAAATAACTGTTGTCTATAGACACGTGTTAAAAAAGAGACAACAGGCCCAATCATCAAAAAAATCTACAAACAATAAATGCTGGAGAGGGTGTGGAGAAAAGGGAACCTTCTTGCCCTGCTGGTGGGAATGTGAATTGATACAGCCACTATGGAGAACGGTATGGAGGTTCCTTAAAAAACTAAAAATAGGGCTTCCCTGGTGGCGCAGTGGTTGTGTGTCCGCCTGCCGATGCAGGGGAACCGGGTTCGCGCCCCGGTCTGGGAGGATCCCACGTGCCGCGGAGCAACTGGGCCCGTGGGCCATGGCCGCTGGGCCTGCGCGTCCGGAGCCTGTGCTCTGCAACGGGAGAGGCCACAGCAGAGGAAGGCCCGCATACCACAAAA
>NC_041222.1:57543934-57569746 GCF_002837175.3 Physeter macrocephalus
AGGGACATATATACACTACCAAATGTAAAACAGATAGCTAGTGGGAAGCAGCCGCACAGCACAGGGAGATCAGCTCGGGACTCTGTGTCCACCTAGCAGGGTGGGATAGGGAGGGTGGGAGGGAGACAGAAGAGGGAGGGGATATGGGGATATATGTATACATATAGCTGATTCACTTCGTTATACAGCAGAAAGTAACACACCATTGTAAAGCAATTATACTCCAATAAAGATGTTAAAAGAAAAGAGACAACAGGCGTAAAATGGAGTCATTTATGCTAAGCCCCACCAGGACTTAAAGCTAACCTAATTACAGTTCCAACCCTCTCCAAGAATGTGACCTATAACCAGCCAACCTGGAATTTCCTGAACAGCACTTGGAAATCCACTGATAGACCCCTTCCACTCCCCTTAGGAGGGCAACCTAGCCTAAAACAATGCATTCTTTGCTATTAATTTCCTCTGTCCCCTGCTTCTTCTCTGCCTTGAAAAACCTTTCCTTTCCTGCAGCCTGAAGGAGCTCCTTTCTATTGCTAGATGGGATGCTGCCCAATTCACAAAGAGTTTAATAAACACAATTAGATCTTCAGATTTAGTCAGTTGAACTTGTTATTTAACACATGTAAATTCTGTCCTGGTCTTCAATCGACTTCCCCCCTCCACTGTGGAAGAAGCTAGTTTTGCCTGAACTTGCACATTCATTTCAACATTCCTTTACTCCATATAAATTTGTGCTGTTTTGATATCTCCTTCAAATCTGTTTTAACATCTGCCTAGTTCTCTCCCTGATTAATGAGTTAAGTAAAATTTTTAACATCTGTTCATTTTTACATCTGTGTGAGTCATGATTTTACCCTTTTTTGAAACTCATGTTAATTATTTATGATTGATAGAAATTCTGCCCTTTAAAATGAGAGCCAGCTCTAAAATGTTTTGTGTAACAACGTTTAACAAGAAAATATGTCAGTAAGGAAATAAGCAGTACAATGATTCATTTCAAAGTGCTGAAAGTTGAATTTCTGTGCCACCATCCTCTCCATATTCATTTTTTAAGCAGGAAAACAAAAATCCCACTTCAGTTACTCATCTTCCAGAAGTGGGTTCTGAAGGTGCTGCAGGGAACCACCCACCCTCTGCCCCCAGGTCTTCTCATGGCTGGTTCCTTCTTGTTATTCAGATATCAGCTCAAAAAGCACCAACTCAAGACCTGCCTCGCTGACCTCAGCCCAACCTCTCTCATTGTTTTGTTTGCTCTATACCACTTATTACCATCCAAAATATCTTGTGCCTATATTTATGGACCTGTTTGTTTTTGGCTATCTTCCCTCTCAAGGATATAAATGCAAGGAGGTTGTTTTAGTCACTGCTTTGCCCCCAGGGCCTTTGGTTGTATCTAGAACATACTACAACCCCATAAGTATTGCTGAGTGGCCGGATGGGTTGGGGGGATAGAGCGCTGCTCTGGGAGACGCTCAGAAACAGAATTCCTTATGCCTGGGACCTGAAAGCATCTCTCCTCCAGGGTGGTGCTGAAAGGAGACAAGCTCTTGGAAAAGGGGTTAGCTGGAGAGCTCATTTTGTGATGGTTAATTTTATAAGGCAACTTGAATGGGCTAAGCGATGTCTAGATAGCTGGTACAACATTATTTTTGTGTCTGTGAGGGTGTTTCTGGAAGAGATTAGCCTTTGAATTGGTGAACTGAGTAAAGCAGATGGCCTTCCCCAATGTAGGTGGGCATCAGCCAATCCGCTGGGGGCCAGGATAGAACAAAAAGGCAGAGGAAGGGGGAATGCGTGATCTCTTCTCTATTTGAGCTGGGACATCTATCTTCTCCTCTCTTGTGCTTCTGGTTACCGGGCTGTCGGGCTTCAACTGAACTGCACCACTGGCTTTCCTGGTTCTGCAGCTTGCAGACAGGAGACCATGGAACTTCTCGGCTTTGATAATCACGTGAGCCAATTCCCATGACAAATCAATCTCTCTCTCTCTCTCTCTCTCTCTCTCTCTCTCTCTCGATATATCTCCTATTGGTCTTCTTTCTCTGAAGAACCCTAATACTAACACAGAATTGCTTTGCCCTTAAGTTTCTAGTGAATGAAGAGGTCAAATACGAATGCTAGGAGTTCACAAACTTCTCTCATGAAAATTTTTCACAAGTAAATTGCTTAATACCTTCCATATCAGTCCAGCTCCAAATTTTGTCAGTGTTAGCTCCTGAACATCTCTTGGATTTATCCTGTTTCACCTCCACTGCCTGCCAAGTTAGCTGTCCTTTGCTGCCTGGTGTCTACAGACACATTTCTCCCCCTACTTCCTCCCCCTACCTGGCCCCCCCAATCAAATCTCTACCTAGAATTCATTCAGCTAATATTTATGGAGCTCTAACTACACACCAGGCACTCTTCTAGGTGTTGGGAATACACACTGAGCAGACCCATAGGGTTCCCGGCTGTGGAAGAGCTGGGGGGAGGGGATGGCAGACTTAAAACAAGGAGACCAGTAACTAAGATCATCTCAGACTGGGATAAGTGGTCTGGGGAAGAAACTGGTTGGGGAAGGGGGGTGGGGTGAGGCCCAACATTAATGAGGATGCTCATAGAAAGCTCTTGAAAAGGGTGACATCCAAGTGCTGCAGAATGGAGGCCGCCACGACACTATATAGGTTGAGGGGAGAAGGGAGGTTCTAAGCTGGGAATGCGGTGAGCAAGGCAGGGAGTGGGAGGAAATGAGGACAGAAAGCAGGCAGAAAACAGAAACCACGGTGGCAGAGAAGATGGACTTTTTTGTTTTGTTTTGTTGTTTTTGTTTTAAATAGCAATGCTATTTTACTTTTTTTAATTAATTAATTTTTTTAACGTCTTTATTGGAGTATAATTGCTTTACAATGGTGTGTTAGTTTCTGCTGTGTAACCAAGTGAATCAGCTATATGTATACATATATCCCCTATCCCCTCCCTCTTGCATCTCCCTCCCTCCCACCCGAGAAGATGGACTTTATTCTAAGAACAAAAGGAAATTTTTAGCTCAGCAACCCCCACTCCCTTCCTCATCACCCCTTCCCTTCAACCATTCGGTTTTCCAGTGTTACCTCTCACCTGTTCTCTTAATTTCCACTTCCACCAGTTCTCTCAGAGTACAGCTCATCTTTTGTTACCAAGAAATGGGCTGAGAACAGATACCGGTCCCCTTGCCACAGAAACAGCCACCTCTGCATCTCAGCTGGCCACACTGGCACCTGGGTGGATGCACTTGCAAGCCCAGCTCAGAGGGAGAAACAGAAGTGGGCACTCAGCACCTCCAAACACAGTGAACTCAACCCTTCTAAGCATTTTACTAACCTGTGCACATGAAATTAAGAGCCCCTCCCCTCCAGAATACCAGTGCTGCCATGTGTTCCACAAAGAATGACCAAGAGAGCAAGTGGAATCTCAGCTAGGACTTCTCACACGTCTTGGGGTCAGCTGCTCTCTCCATTCCCGCTGCTGCCACATTAACTGAGACTATCACCACTTCAAGCCTGAATTCTGAAACAGTCTCCAAGAATGCCTTCGTATTACCAGCTGTGCTTAGGCGGCTCTCAAACTTTAGCGTGCATTCAACTCACCAGAGGGCTTGTGAAAACAATATCACTGGGCTTCCCTGGTGGCACAGTGGTTGAGAGTCCGCCTGCCGATGCAGGGGACGCGGGTTCGTGCCCCGGTCCGGGAAGATCCCACATGCCGCGGAGCGGCTGGGCCCGTGAGCCATGGCCGCTGAGCCTGCGCGTCCGGAGCCTGTGCTCCATGGGTTGGGGGGATAGAGCGCTGCTCTGGGAGACGCTCAGAAACAGAATTCCTTATGCCTGGGACCTGAAAGCATCTCTCCTCCAGGGTGGTGCTGAAAGGAGACAAGCTCTTGGAAAAGGGGTTAGCTGGAGAGCTCATTTTGTGATGGTTAATTTTATAAGGCAACTTGAATGGGCTAAGCGATGTCTAGATAGCTGGTACAACATTATTTTTGTGTCTGTGAGGGTGTTTCTGGAAGAGATTAGCCTTTGAATTGGTGAACTGAGTAAAGCAGATGGCCTTCCCCAATGTAGGTGGGCATCAGCCAATCCGCTGGGGGCCAGGATAGAACAAAAAGGCAGAGGAAGGGGGAATGCGTGATCTCTTCTCTATTTGAGCTGGGACATCTATCTTCTCCTCTCTTGTGCTTCTGGTTACCGGGCTGTCGGGCTTCAACTGAACTGCACCACTGGCTTTCCTGGTTCTGCAGCTTGCAGACAGGAGACCATGGAACTTCTCGGCTTTGATAATCACGTGAGCCAATTCCCATGACAAATCAATCTCTCTCTCTCTCTCTCTCTCTCTCTCTCTCTCTCGATATATCTCCTATTGGTCTTCTTTCTCTGAAGAACCCTAATACTAACACAGAATTGCTTTGCCCTTAAGTTTCTAGTGAATGAAGAGGTCAAATACGAATGCTAGGAGTTCACAAACTTCTCTCATGAAAATTTTTCACAAGTAAATTGCTTAATACCTTCCATATCAGTCCAGCTCCAAATTTTGTCAGTGTTAGCTCCTGAACATCTCTTGGATTTATCCTGTTTCACCTCCACTGCCTGCCAAGTTAGCTGTCCTTTGCTGCCTGGTGTCTACAGACACATTTCTCCCCCTACTTCCTCCCCCTACCTGGCCCCCCCAATCAAATCTCTACCTAGAATTCATTCAGCTAATATTTATGGAGCTCTAACTACACACCAGGCACTCTTCTAGGTGTTGGGAATACACACTGAGCAGACCCATAGGGTTCCCGGCTGTGGAAGAGCTGGGGGGAGGGGATGGCAGACTTAAAACAAGGAGACCAGTAACTAAGATCATCTCAGACTGGGATAAGTGGTCTGGGGAAGAAACTGGTTGGGGAAGGGGGGTGGGGTGAGGCCCAACATTAATGAGGATGCTCATAGAAAGCTCTTGAAAAGGGTGACATCCAAGTGCTGCAGAATGGAGGCCGCCACGACACTATATAGGTTGAGGGGAGAAGGGAGGTTCTAAGCTGGGAATGCGGTGAGCAAGGCAGGGAGTGGGAGGAAATGAGGACAGAAAGCAGGCAGAAAACAGAAACCACGGTGGCAGAGAAGATGGACTTTTTTGTTTTGTTTTGTTGTTTTTGTTTTAAATAGCAATGCTATTTTACTTTTTTTAATTAATTAATTTTTTTAACGTCTTTATTGGAGTATAATTGCTTTACAATGGTGTGTTAGTTTCTGCTGTGTAACCAAGTGAATCAGCTATATGTATACATATATCCCCTATCCCCTCCCTCTTGCATCTCCCTCCCTCCCACCCGAGAAGATGGACTTTATTCTAAGAACAAAAGGAAATTTTTAGCTCAGCAACCCCCACTCCCTTCCTCATCACCCCTTCCCTTCAACCATTCGGTTTTCCAGTGTTACCTCTCACCTGTTCTCTTAATTTCCACTTCCACCAGTTCTCTCAGAGTACAGCTCATCTTTTGTTACCAAGAAATGGGCTGAGAACAGATACCGGTCCCCTTGCCACAGAAACAGCCACCTCTGCATCTCAGCTGGCCACACTGGCACCTGGGTGGATGCACTTGCAAGCCCAGCTCAGAGGGAGAAACAGAAGTGGGCACTCAGCACCTCCAAACACAGTGAACTCAACCCTTCTAAGCATTTTACTAACCTGTGCACATGAAATTAAGAGCCCCTCCCCTCCAGAATACCAGTGCTGCCATGTGTTCCACAAAGAATGACCAAGAGAGCAAGTGGAATCTCAGCTAGGACTTCTCACACGTCTTGGGGTCAACACACAAAAAAAACAATATCACTAGGCCTCACCACCAGAGTTTCTGACTCGGTAGGCCTGGGGTGGGCTCAGCAAGCTCCCAGATAATACTAATTTTTCTGGACACCACCCTCAGACTATTCTGCCTAAAACAGATGTTCAATCACACTGCCCCCTTAGATCAAGGACCTAAAACGGCAGCCACACTTACCACATAAACACTTCTGCTCAGCCTCGTAACACCTGTCCAACCAGCCTAGAGTGATGAGTACGACTATTTAAAAACAGCCAAGGATCTCCAAGAGGCTCATCTTCGTGGCATCCTCCTCCTCAAGCCTGATGTGATAGAATGAAAATTCCTGGGCTGGCAATCAGAAGTCAACATTGCCATTCTCTAGTCTGTGACCTTCAGAAAGTCACTCCACCTCCCTGAGTCCACTGCCTCATCTTTGAAATGCCCTCCCATTTCACAATGTGTGCAGGAGAAACCAAGGTCATGGTTGCTACGAGGGTACTTGGTGAACTGTCAAGGCCTATGCAAACTAACAACCATGTATATATAATTCTCCAGAAGCTGTGAGTGCTCAGCCCTTCCCAGAGGGACTATACACTCATGGTCTCCATCTGTGGGAGCCCCACCCAGGTGCCTCTATTAATATATATCTTCAGTAAATATATATCTTTCTTCCTGTTTCTGAATTAGAAGATATGTTCGTCTAAAGGCAAAATGAGTTTTTTAGTCTTCTACTTTAAAAAGGATGGGCTTCCCTGGTGGCACAGTGGTTAAGAATCCACCTGCCAATGCAGGGGACACGGGTTCGAGCCCTTGTCCGGGAAGATCCCACGTGCTGCTGGAGCAACTAAGCTCGTGTGCCACAACTACTGAGCCTGTGCTCCAGGGCCCACGAGCCACACCTACTGACCCCGCGTGCTACAGCGACTGAAGCCTGTGCGCCTAGAGCCCATGCTCTGCAACAACAGAAGCCACCGCAATGAGAAGCCCGCACACCGCAATGAAGAGTAGCCCCTGCTCGCCACAACTAGAGAAAGCCCGCGTGCAGCAATGAAGACCCAACGCAGCCAAAAATAAATAAATAAATTTTAAAAATAAAATAAAATTAAGTAAATAAAAAGGAAAAATATCTAAAATAATAACTTGTTTATGTACTGAAGCAATTGTGGAACACAAGCCAAGTTAGCAATGATGACAGGGGGGAAAGAATAAAATGTCAATATGGAAGATAAAGGAGGAATAAATTATGTTCAGAACATCTGAAGCATTATTTGTTACAAAGTTTTTCTTATTAAAACCTTACTGGCTATAAGGGCAAACAGAAGTGAAAACGTAGCCCTTTGGAACATAAAGGTTATATTCCCTATAAGATAATCAACATGTCAGAATTTTATTATTTATGAAGATTTGAGGATGGGGGCAGGAGGGCAGGGAGAAGAGGGCCATTATGGATCAAGCCAGCAGCAGGAGACAGGAATTCTGGATTCTTTGCTAAGTGCATCCAGAAAAAGTTTCTACTCCATTCAAGAGCCCAGGAGCCCCTTTGCTTCAAGACCCTCCATCAAAAATTTCTTATTATGTACTAATTCCACTAAAACCGTGGTCCTAGATAACCAGAGCTCAGACTCGCAATGCCATTTTCAGTTATTTACCTGGAGATATTGTTTCCATCCTCTGAGAACTCACAATTTATACTGATGCTATGTTGGGTAGAGAGGTAACTGGTGACTTTTTTTCTCCTCTTTCTGTATTATTTAAACTCTGTTCATGTCACTTTTATGATGAAATTTTGATTTATAAAGATTTTAAAACATAAAAGTAGTGCTATAAAGAAAAAAGTCTCATCTCCACCAATTCCCAGCTCTGAAACCTTGAACAGCCCACCTTACCTCCCTAAGTTTCCTTTTCCTTATCTGTATGATGGGGAGAGTCAAGCCTGCTGTTACTGCTTTATAAGGTAGTTATAAAAATCAGGTATGCTCATGGAAATAAAAATATAAGCACTTATATATACTGAGGCATTAGTATAATTATCTAAGAGTGTCAAACTGCCCAGCCTCGCCTGATAAGAACCACATACACACTCATACTTTATGACCTGGCAAAGTTTCTCCACACTTTGCACATAATCTAATGACCCACTATTAACCCTATCTGCTTCATGAGAACTGGTGCTTAAAGACAGAGAGGGGATTTTTATGATTTGTGTTAAAATGAATAGAAGTCTAAAAAACCAACATATAATAATGCTGTACTCCTACGTTCCTTGCCTCTTTCACTTGATAAAGCAATTATTTAAAATAAGTGCACACCCAATCGAATAGTTAACACTTTTCAATTGTCCAAATGCATCTCTAATACAAACTTATTTTAAATCCACTTCTATGTAATAAAGGCTCAATAGTAATAGGTAAGCATTATGAATGTTGAGGGAGCTACCTAGGAAATTCACAGATGAGTTAGAAAGTTAACAGCTGTGAGGGAGGCATAGTTCCTCCCACGCCTCAGATTTCCCTGAGGTGGGCCTTGGCTGGATAACACTCCTGGACTCGCACCTCTGCATTCCCCTTCTAGGAGAGGAGTTACCTGATTGGGCATAAGTGACCTGGCCCCCTTCCTATAGGGAAAGTGGGCACATTATAATCTATACTCTCCGCAGTGCGGTGAGCTAAGAAGGGCAGGCTTTACCCCACAACCCTCACCATCCTCACCAGGGAAGCTTGCAGTATAACACCTGAAGTTCATTCAGAGGTGTGTCAAAAGCCCATTTCTCCAGGCATCTAATCTACATCCTCCAATATAGTCTTTAAGAATAATAAAGCTGAGAGTCTGATCTCTATTGATCTGACCACTTTACCGATATCTCAACTGGCTCTAGACTTAGGCCAAAAAGAGACAGTTCTTTCAAAGAAAGAACTAAACACTTAAGATTTATAGACACAGAATGGTAGCAGGGTCAGGGTTTACTCTTCAGAGACCTTTACCAACGTGTGCGGGAGGACTCAGGGTTCTTTCCCAGGCAAACCCAAGATCGCATCTGTACTCAAGAACTCCAGGCCAACATGCGTCAGGCCTATTGATTCAGCTGTGTGGAGCCCAGAGGTTCAGGAGCACGCACGGCTGGACAACCAGACTACAGAGACCCCCCCAGTACAACTCCTCATTAACTACCCAAGGGAGAGAAGGGACCCAATAAGTTCACAATCTATGGTAGGCTGTGTAGACTTTTAGGCAAGTCACTTAATCTCTCCAACTCTGTTCCCTCATCTATAAAAGGGATATGAGGATATGACAATATCTACTCAACAGGTATTAACATTGCTGTTACGAAGAGCAACAAAGAAGATATAAGGTCAGAATGCTCCTAAATGATGCATTTAAAGGAACAGGGAAATACTATTATTTTTTAAAAGAATAAAAGTGCCTAGTCTTTCCTCCTGAATCACATGCTCATCATTCAGAACCAAACAGGATAGCAGAGTTCTGATCAGGAGCCACCCCTATGTGCCACAGTGCTTCACGTCATGTTTATTTTAGTAGATCTGTTAACTAACAGCAAAGGTGCAGTTTTTTGTTTTAGTTTTTTTTTTTAATGAATTTATTTATTTATCTTTGGCTGAGTTGGGTCTTCGTTGCTGTGCACGGGCTTTCTCTAGTTGCAGCGAGCGGGGGCTACTCTTCGTTGCAGTGCACGGGCTTCTCATTGCGGTGGCTTCTCTTGTTGTGGAGCACGGGCTCTAGGTGTGCTGGCTTCAGTAGTTGAGGCTCATGGGCTCTAGAGCACAGGCTCAGTAGTTGTGGCGCGTGGGCTTAGTTGCTCCGCGGCATGTGGGATCTTCCCGGGCCAGGGCTCGAACCCGTGTCCCCTGCATTGGCAGGCAGATTCTTAACCACTGCACCACCAGGGAAGCCCAAGAGTGGAATTTTTAATCAATTGTTCCTAAACAGCACTTAGTCTACAAAACCAGAACATGGTACATCAAATTCCTTTAAATTACCTCTGCTTATTGCCTTTTCCTCCTATCCTGATTTATTAATAAATACAATTATAATAAGCTGCTCTTTAATAGCCCATTGGTATGGTAATAATTTAGCCTTGCCCAATCATCTCTAATAAAACTTATTTTGAAGCGGCTTCTTTTTAGCAAAGATTGCTAACTCCCCCTGGTTTTTCTTACTAGTGAATGTGCTGGTCAACCATAAACAACGAAGCAGAAGCTCCTTAGGGTAATGCCTAGTGAGTCAGAAAGAAGCAAGAAGAAAGTACAGCAAGAAGGTGAGATACACACAAAAACCCTGTCTCAGCTTTCCTGAACTCAGTCCAGAGGTTTCCTTCTTAAGCTAGGAAGGATTTTTCCAAGAGGAGATGATACACATGTCTTAATAGCATGGGAAATGTACCTAGTACCTAAGACAAAAAGGAGGTCAAAAAAAACTAGGTTGAACTCTATATAATAATGTCTGGGTTAACTATCCTGCATTCCTTTTTTCTTTCATTGTGGTAGCACACACATAATTAAAAAGTTACCATCTTAGGGGCTTCCCTGGTGGCGCAGTGGTTGAGAATCCGCCTGCTGATGCAGGCGACGCGGGTTCGTGCCCCGGTCTGGGAAGATCCCACATGCCGCGGAGCGGCTAGGCCCGTGAGCCATGGCCGCTGAGCCTGCGCGTCCGGAGCCTGTGCTCCGCAACAGGAGAGGCCACGACAGTGAGAGGCCCGCGTACCGCAAAAAAAAAAAAAAAAATTTACCATCTTAACCATTTTAAGTGTACAGTTTAGTAGTGTTAAGTATATGTACACTGTTGTGCAACTAACCCCCGGAATGTTTTCATCCTGCAAAACTGAAACCCTATACCCTTTAAACAGCAACTCCCTCTATGCTGCATTCTTGACTAAACAATCCAAGAGAGGGTCCCTCCTTCCTCTCACAAGCCTCTAGTCTAAATTTGCCCATAACCTTAATGATTTAGCCATTTGAAAATCTCTTCCTACTAAACAGTCTTTAGAACTCAGGCTTCTGGGTGACCAGAACTCCCTGCATAACTCTGGGATTAGCATATGCCAGCTTTCATCAGGTAATAATTAAAGCTACCAATGGTCTGTACCCATGCTGAGCTATGGTCTAGGCTTGATAAGTGAAGTATTAAAATGTCTGTAAATGGTTTGCTCTCCATTCCTTTAATCCTGAGATGCTATACCTCTGTTCTTCTTCCTGCTTTCGACAAGTTTCTCAAGTAGATCAAGAAGACAAAATATACTTTGTCTTAGAGATTTAAAAGTGGGCAACCTTGTCGTCATTCCATTTCCCACGGAAGGCCAAACAACATGTCTCTCAACTTAAAAAGATATGGTAAGAGGAGGAAATGATGGGAAGGCTCGGGGCCAGGGTGGAAAGTCTTTCCTCCTTTTTCCAAAAGTGACTTTAACACAATTGCTTCTGGGTGTCAACAGATATGAAGTGACGAACACAGAACTTAACAAATGTCTGCAACTTTGTCACTGGTGCCCTGTAAGGACACGGGCAATAACTCGAACTCAAAATATTTCAGAGTTTTGCAAGGCATTTCAGTTAGCCATGTACTGCTCTCCACATCAGGATCCTTACATGGAAAGATTCTTTCCTGGCTCTTTCAAGTTGAAGTATAATCAAAATAAACCATGGTTGTCGAAACACTTTGTAAGACTAAACAGATGAGAGGGATTACAACCAGGGAAGCAAATGGGTTCATCATTAAAGATGATCTGGCCAGGAAATGAGGAGATGGAGCATCAAGATGTAAATCAACCACTGCTTGGCTGAGGCACCTTGGGTATGTCACCTGCCATCCAGGATTGCTCGTTTGTGAAATAGTGACTAAACTACCTCCTTGACTGCCTCACAGCTTTGTGTGGAGGAGCAATACACCGGGTGTCAGTGGAGCAGTCACATGGGGAGTATACATTAGCTAGGGTGCTATTATACTCTATGCGGTCTAACTACCCACATACTTGCTCGAGTTTGAAGCATTGCTCAACTTTGCAGATGTCCTTCTGGGCTGCTTCATAATAAATTTACAAGTGCTTGTTTTTACAAATGCATTAGAAGACCCGTTGATTGAAAGGCAGAGTAGGAATTTTTATTGTTTCATTTTTTTAAAGAAAAATCTTAATTTTAATAATTTAATTTTAAAACGAAACCTACAAATGCTAATACTATACTTCTTACGTTTCCCTTCTGTTTCTTCCTTTATGTCTTTAACCTTCTCCTCTCTGCCCTCTTTCCAACTCAGAAAACGCACAAATCTCACTCATTTCTACTTAAAGTAAAACCAGCCAAAGAGATAACTTTCGATTTTGTTTTCTCTCCTGAACTTCTCCCACTCCTTCTCTTCATAGGCAAAAGCTTCAAAAAAGAGTTGACTCTCACTTTCCCTACTTCCCCTCCTCCCATTCATCTTCCACTGCAGGCTGGCTCCTGCCCCTTTAGCTTAGAGGGTTCCTTGAAACCCTCTAAGCTAAAGGTCTATGATGACCTAACTACAAAATACAAAGGATGCTTTCCAGCCTTTATCCACATAGACCTCTTTGCAACACCTGGCTCTGTTGACCTCATTCCAGAACTCACCCCTCCCCAATACCTTGCCCATCTTGCAGCTACCATCTCATTTAATCGTCCTGTCCCTCAAACCTCCATAACTCTGCATGAAATCATTCCATTAGCTGCTCCTTCAATGTCTGTGTTCATGGGGCTTCCTGCCTTCATTCTCTTCTCATTTGTTTTGCTCTCTCTTGGAAAGAGCACGTACAGTTCATGCCTTCAAAACTACACATATGCTGAAAATTCCCAGTCTACCGATACAGCCCAGAGCTCTCTCTGAATGCTATACCCTTAATTTATCACTGCTTTCAGTAATATTTTTTAAATTTATTTTATCCCAGCTTTCAAACTCAGCATTATATAAATGTTGATGCAGTGGTTACCTAGGAAACTATCAGATCAGTTAGAGGACAACTATGAGGGAGGAATACATATTTCTGAAGATAGCTCAGATTTCCATGAGCAGAGACATATGAAATTAAAAATTAATATGGAAAATAAACGCCTTCAGATCCTGAGAAGTTATTTTCAACTTCATCTCCATTCCTCAATCCTTATAAATATTGCACCCCTTCCTTATATTGTGAGGGTTGAGTCCTAAGACAAACTGCCAAGCCCATGAGTATTGTGAACATACTCAAATGTAGCTGAAATTTCAAATGCAAAATCTAAAATGCCGAAGACGTGCTGTATAATTTAAAGTTTAATAAACCCGTAGGGATAAATGGAAAGCACTTTTTCATGGTATAAAATAAAGCTTTAACAGAGTTGCCTTAATAACCGAGAAAGGAACAACTTATATATTCAAAAAGTGACAACTGGCTAAAATAATTCTAAAATGGGTGGAAAGGAACAGTACTTAGCAATCAAATATGATATTATAAAACATACTCAGTGGAAAGGAAAAATGTCACGATATATTATGCTTTGAAAAGTGGGTTACCAAAGAGTAAAATTAATATGATCCCAATTTAGAAAAAAAATTAATATCTCTATATATGAAGAGAAAAAGAAAGAATACACACCCAAAAAACAGTTATGGTGATGGTAATACATATTCTATCTCTCCTTTGTGCTTTTGTATATTTCCTGAATTTTCTACGACAAATGCTTCTTAAATGCACTTTTAAGCCAAGGTTACAAGAAGAATACAATTAGAAAAACAATCACAATACAATGTTCAATGAAAAAGGTATGACTACATCTATATCAAGGAGCACATGCCTAGAGAAAAGACTGGAATGAAATATACCAAAATTCTAACAGTCCATGTTAAAGTGCTCATAATTCTTCTTTCCTCCATCCTCCCTGATGCTTGGCAATATGGTTACATTATTTCATAATAAAATAAATGGTTAAAATTTTATAAGATTAAAAAAAGGCTCAAGAGGGAGTTGTACCCCAAGAGTTGAATTTGGTTTTGTTTCTGCTTTTATGTAACAAGGTCACCTACTCACTAAATCCCTTAGGAGCTCCGAGACTCCTTCCCTAATTTGTAAAATGGGCACTACACCTGCCCAGGCCTCTCCCCACCCTACCCATTAGTAAAACACAAAGCCCTATCATAACATCAACACTGCAATTTACCCAAGGGTTGGACTGCTCTCCCCAGTCCCCCAGGAATACCCGCCCCCGCCCCCCCACCCTTCCTGACCTTTTCACAATAGATGTTCGGTGCTGTCCGGATGCCTGCTTTGTATCAAATGATGAGAAGTGTTGGCTGCTTGTTGCCATATCTGCGGGAGAAGGCCTGTTAATAAAAAGGCAGTGAGGTTGTTACTTCTTTGTCTTACAGGAAAAGTCTACATAGATTAAAGTATACAACACAAGTCCTTCAATTATTTATATTATCTCACTTCCATTTCTTATCAGTTTTGAAAATCAAATAGCAGAATCCACTCAGTTACATGGTGAATATTCCTGAAATACAGCCCCAGTAAAATAAACTTATTTTTCTTTATATTCCAGTACACAAAAAAGAAATTAATGAAATCACCCCCCAAAACTCTCCACCCAAAGATAACACTGTAGCTTGTATATATCCTTCCAAATCTTTTCCCAAGTAAATCTATCTATCTGTCTATATTTTTCTTAATTGAAATGGAATATTACTGTAGGAGAGGAAAAAAGTTTTCGTCAGCCCTCTTAGGGTCCCCAGCTGGGTCTGGAAATTAAACTGACAATGACAGATCAACAAGAGAAAAGCACACAAATTTAACTGAATGGTTACATGTACGTGAGAGCCTTCATAGGAGAATGAAGACCCAAAGAAGTGAGCAGAGCAGAAATCTTTTATACCTTTCTGACAAAGAAACAATACATTTGTCAAGAATTGGCAAAACAAATGGTGAAGGCCTAGGGGTAAATGGGGAAGGAATAACTTGGAATAAATAGGGTTAATTTAACAAGATTTGTCTGCAGACTCTCTGAGCTGTACGATTCTGTCTCCAGTAAAAACAGAATTTATGTCCTACCTTGAGGCAGAAAGAGGGAACTTTTTCAGGGTTTACTGCTTCTTAATTGCCTTCAGCTCAAAATGATTTTTATGTCAAAGAGGCATACGTATTTTGGAATAACATATTCTGGTTTCCTTCATTATATGCTTAATTTACCCTGAATCTTTTCTTCTCAACAAATACAGAGTTGCTCTATCACAGTTAGTGTCCACATAGCAGTCTACTGAATAGAGGTAACAAAATTTGTTGCCTATCCCTCATTTTGAGGCATGCTAGTTGCTCCCAATGTTTGGCAATTATCAATACAAACAATACTGCAATAAGCCCCTTTACTCACTTGCCTGATTATTTCCTAAGGATAAATTCTGGAGTGAAAGGGCAAGTATTTTGTAAAATATCTTATGTTTTAAAAACTGACTTGTTTCCCATTATATATTTATTCCACAGAATGCCGAGGTAACATAGAGGAGCTGGAGACCAATCTGGTTTGCAGAATCTTAGGCCACATTTTGACCTGGATCTACCTCACAGACACATGCGGAGGCAAGCCTACTGCAAAGAAGGAAATTTCCATAGAGCTTAAGAATAAGCCCTGCCCTGTATATAACAGAATCATCAAGCTCCCATTGACGATTCACCTTAACTGTCCACAAGCCATAGAGAAGAGAGGAAAGGGTTATTGACCATCCCTTTAGGAAAGCTTTTTTTTTTTTTAATTCTAAGATGTCAATGCCCTTATTGTACATTAAGTGGAGTTTGATTATATTCTACCTTCAGACTTCCCAATACCCGGTAATACTTTATATTCAACATTCATCTTTTCTTGAACATGTCAAGTTTCCTAAATTTCATACATCAGGTTAGGGGAAAATCAAGGTTCTCTTCACAAGGGTGGTTGGGTGTGGGTGATGGGAGAAAAGAAAACGCCACGGATAAGTGGAAATGTAGCTTGAAGGCACGTTATTTTCCATCACAAGAACTTCTTACCAGGAGAATGGAGAAAGCCCTAAGCACTTAGGTAAACCAGACTCCAGGGTACTGACTGACATCTCAGTTTACAAGCAGGGAAAGAGGAACAGATAGATTCAAAGGGCTGTCTAGCCTTTTGGACCATTCTTGCCTATCTGTTCCCTTACAGATTCATTTATAAGGGCTAGAAAAACATGTTCTCTGAAATGTATATAAAAATGTCCCCATTTCTCATCTGCCTTATCTTTAATTTTAAAATTCTCCCCAATATTGGAATTTTTATATAATCAAAATTAATCATTTCCCTTTAATATTTCTGATTTTGAGGGCACACTTAGGAAAACCTCCCCTCCACAAAGATTATATAACATAATTTTACCATGCTGCTTATTTTTTTAATATTTAATGTGTTGATCCATTTATAATTCAAGTATATGGTACAAGATAGTGCTGTGCATTTTTCTTAATCTTTTGCCATTTTTCCCAAGATGATTTTTTAAAAAGTCTGTATCTTTACCCCAATGATTTGACATACCATATATATAAAACACTGAATTAAGTTCTGCTAAAATCAAGTCTGTTGTGTCAGGTAAATGTTGCATGTTTCAAAGCTACAATTATAGCATCTTTACCAGGCAGAAAACACTTAAATTTAGCAGAACTTAATAATTATTAATAAAACAATACTAGATTTTTTTCATTTTTCTGGGGTACAAAAGTTTTGTTTTTTATGCTTTTATATTCATGTACATGAAGTCCCAGAAATTCTACAGTATTTTAAAATTCATATTAGTATCACAATAAGTACATCATGCTACAAACTGATTTTTTTATTCAGTTTTCTTTTATAGACCTAATTCACTCACTTACTAGATAGTAAACTACTATCTAGTATTTTATCAAGAACCTATTTTCCCCTTTTTTATGAGAAATGCTTAAATACATGGAGAAAATAATCTAACACACAAGTATATCTAGAATCCACTTTTGTGTACAGTGTGATCTAAATTTAATTGTTTCCCCTATGGATAGGTAATTATCCCAACAGCAATGAATAACTCATCCTTCAGCTACTTAGTAGCTTTGAAAAAAGATCACATGCCCACTCAATGCCATCTTGGAGCATTGTCTAACAGGCCCATCCAAGGAATATTTCATTCTATAAGGGATATATCCTTGTTTGACTTGCTATTTTCTATTGATTAAGGTCTATATTCTATAAAATAATATGTTAACTTGCAGATTTTTTTTTGTCTGGTACATATGCAAATAATTTGGTACGGTTATGGTTTTATTGCCTTGTAGGAGATTAACCAGTTTTGTATATAACAAATCTTATTCCAACATTCTTTCTTCAATTCCCCAAATGCTCTTGGAACAGTTTCACCATCTTGATGATTTCTTCATTGATAAGTAAATGTTTGACATGCGTTCACGCAAAAATTATCACACTCCGACATAATGAATGACGGTGTTATCTCTAACCCAGGGCAGGTTTCCATACATGTACAGGGCAGTTTCAGGCATTCTTTTGATCCATTCACTTATTTTCCTCTGCCTGCACCATTCACACAACTTTCATTAGCTTGGCTTTATTAGATCCTATATGACAATGGGCAAGCCCTCTACTTTATTAAATGCTCTTTGGGGGAGGGGGGTGTCTGGGACTGCTATTGCAACTTCATTCTTATTTACAAATTTTAAAATCAGTTATTGTAAAGTTCCAAGAAAAGTCCTGTTGAGGTTTTGAGCGGGACTTCATTACATTTTCAGAGATTTTGCAGAGAATTGTAAACTTTACAATATTATATTTTTCACATCTATACACATTATTCAGGTCTTCTCTTACTTCCTTCAATAAAGGAAGGAAATATACATAAAACACTGCACTGAGGCACGTGTACCCTTGCAAAGACGCCATGCTAAATGTTCCTTATATTGCTTTAGTTTTAGAATGTGTACCAACAAAGCAAGCACAGTTAGTAAAATTTTAAATGAAAAAAATGACTTGTCTGTTCCACTTCTGAGCATAACCTAGACGTTAAACTCAGATGTCAGGAAAAAAATGTATTTTTAGCTACAGAAAAATATTGTTATGGGTTTATAGAGGCTAAGAAAAACAGTACATCATATTTCATTTACAGGTATAGGTATGCTAGAAAATGTGTCCTTATTTTGCCCTGATTTTACTGCTTTAATTTCTGTAAGTTTTTAAACAGCTTTATTGATACATTATTCACAGACCATACAATTCACTCATTTAAATTATACAGTCAGTGGTTTTTAATATTCATAGACAGTATGTCACTTTCACCACAATCTAATTTTACATTTTGTCACCCAAAAGATACTCTATATCCATCCACCAGCAATCGCTCCGCATGTCCCTCCACCTCTAGCCCTAAGGAACCACTAATTTACTTCCTGTATGTACAGATTTGCCTATTCTGGATGTTTTATATTAATGAAATTATATAATATGTGGTCTTTCATGATTGGTTTTTTTCACTTAGCATAATGTTTTCAAGAGTCATTTGAGCTGTTGCATGTATCAATACTTCATTACTTTTTACTGCCAAATAATAATCCATTGCATAGATATAACACACTTCATTTGTCATTTCATTAGTTTATGGGTATATGGGTTATTTCCACTTTTTGGTTATTATGAATAATGCTGCTATTAATATTCATGTACAAGTTCTTGTGTGGACATATACTTCATTTCTCTTGCTATATAACTAGGAGTGGAAATGCCGAATCCTATGGTAACTCTATGTTTGACGTTTTGAAGAGCTGCCAGACCATTTTCCAAAGTGACTGTGTGATTTTACATTCCCACCAGTAATGTATGAAAGTTTCAGTTTCTCCACATGTCGGACAACACGTGTTACTGTCCATCTTCAGGGGTGTGATGGTATCTTATTGTGGTTTTGATTTGCATTTGTCTAATGACTGGTACCGAGTATCTGCTTAGCTACATATTAACCATTTGTATGTCTTCTTTGGAAAAATGCCTGTTCAGGTTCTTTGGCCATTTTTTAATTGGGTTACTTGCCTTTTTATTATCGAGTTTCATACCGCTCTAATTTTTAATCACTAGGTAAAACTATTCTCAGATGAAAAGCTTACAGCTTCATTTTTTATACTTTTTCTCTCATTCAAATCATAGTTAGCAGAATCAATTCAAATTTAATTTCCCCCAATAAATCCGATACAATGAACTATGTTACTGCATGATGAAATACAAGCTAGCCCATTTAAAAAAGAAAAAAATGAAATAAAATTTCAAAAATTAATAAAAAGACACTTTATATCTTTGAGGTTTTTTCATCAAAGTTAAAATCTCTCTTTAGGGGATGAGAGAAATGCATGAAGAAAGACCAGTGGGTGCGCTCCAGGAGGCACCATTATGAAACCTACAGTCGGAATGGCGCCCACTGGAGCTATGACACAGGACTCCGGGGCGCCACCGACAGATTTCCAGGAAACCTACTGCTTCATATTACTGCCCATATGACCAACCTGTCTTTCTTACCAAAGAAAACTGCTCATCAGACCAAATTCTGTCCCATGGATGATGTTTTCAAATAGCCATTCTCATGGCCAATGATCAGAGGAAAAAGGGAGGTGCTACTCCTACTGCTGGGAGAGCAGAACAGCCCAGAAATTACCAGGCACTCCCCAAATACATGTTACTGTCAACTTCACCCCGTCGCCTGCTATCCTGTCAGAATCAAAGGAAAGGGGCTTCCCCGGTGGCGCAGTGGTTAAGAATCCACCTGCCAACGCAGGGGACACGGGTTCAAGCCCTGGTCCGGGAAGATCCCACATGCCACAGAGCAACTGAGCCCGTGCGCCGCAACTACTGAGCCTGCACTCTAGAGCCCGCAAGCCACAACTACTGAGCCTGCGACCCACAACTACTGAGCCTGCGGGCCACAACTACTGGAGCCCGTGTGCCTAGAGCCCGTGCTCCACAACAAGAGATGCCACCGCAATGAGAAGCCCGTGCACCGCAACGAAGAGTAGCCCCCGCGCGCCGCAACTAGAAAAAGCCCACGCGCAGCAACAAAGACCCAAGGCAGCCAAAAATAAATAAATTAAAAATAAATAAATTTTAAAAAAGAATCAAAGGAAAGAAATTTCAACATTTTTTTTTTTGTGCCATACTAGTCCTATCCTTTAGAGGGAAGATCTAAAAGGCTGAAAAAGGCCAAAGGGCAAGCACCAACACAGGATATAATTATTCTATTAGGTGAGATACTAGTGAATTTATAAACTAGATAAACTACCCCTAAAAAATTCTTGCTTAGACTTATTAAAAAAGGCTTCCTCGATCAAAATTATAAACCTTCATATTATCTGAAGGACTTGGGTGGTTTTTACATTCTTTGTGCTTTTCCATAAAAGGAAGAGCTCAAGGAGGTGGAGAAACTTAACTTGGAAGAAAGAAGAGTTAGAGGAAAGCAGAGAAAAAGAACGAATACGAGAGCTATCTCCAGACACTTCCCTCCCTTGTTCACTTGGAAGGTTCCAATTCATCCTTCTAGATCAGCTTCTCTGGAGCTGTATCCTACTCCCAAATGATTCAGAAAAATACATAATAGTGAGTATACAGACAGAGAATAATACACAAATGTGGCAAAATGTTAAAAAGGGATTCAGGGTATAGAGAAGTTCTCTGTATTATTCTCATAACTTTACTCTAAGTATGGAGTTACTGCAAAATAAGATGTTTTTAAAAGACAGCTCCTGTAGCAAAGGGCAGAGAACAGGGATTAAATAGGAGTGGCCACTAGGCCTCCGGCGCCTGTGGACCAGCCAACACCAGTGGAGAATACCAAGCCCTTGGGGTCATGGGCACACCAACAGGTCCAGCCATCACAGGTGCTTCGGGAGCAGAGGCAGCAAGGACAGAGGTCACTGCAAAAATAGCCGATGAGACGTCAACCAGAGTGCAACACCCAGACGAGGGCTCCATCCCTGTGTCACTTCCTCCTGCTCCCAGAGGCCATCTGGGAAGGAGGAGAGGGAGGGGGAACTTTTGAGAAGGGAGATGTCAGCCCGATGCAGAGTTTAAGTTTTTACTTGCCTGGACGTTTACCTCTCCTACTCCCCCAAGAAAATCTGAGTCCCTCTGAAAGAGGCTGTCTGAACTGTGAACAGATGATGTCATCTTTAATTGACAACTTAATGGGTTTTTTCCCATCCTCAAGGGAGATGAGAGTTCCAGGGCAAAGTGAGGACAGGTGAAAAGAATAAAAGTTCATTTTTGGATAAATGAGAAAGCATGCCCAGACCCTACTCACTAAGAAAATGGAGGGTGGGACTTACTGTCTCTTTAGAAAAAAGAAAGTACCCCAATAGATGCTGTTTTTCTTGCCCAGAGCCACAGCAAATCACTGACAGAGTTGGAAACTAAAATCAGAGCCTGTATCTTTTCAGCTTCTTTCCTTAGGCAAAGCAAACTGTACTCCACGTTATTTAAAACAAGTAACAATAGAATGTTAGTTGGCAAGAGATATACACAGCACCTGTTTCATTTTGCTGGGTTTTTTTTTTACTGATTTTTTTTAAATTTAAAAGAAAATCCCTTCCCTACTGGAAGGTTCTCTTATTTCTAGTGGAAAACTTCTACCTAATCTTTTAATTATCCTTCTTCAGTTCCCTACTGTAGTGCAAATTAGAAGAAAGCATGCTGCTACACAGGCAGAATGCTGGATTCTACCCTAGCTGTGCAAGCAGTGTGCCTATGGACCAATCACTCACCTCTGCCAGGGGCTGGGGGTGGGGTGAGTAGGGAGCAGGGAGGCTACTGTTTAACGTGTGTAGAGTTTCTGTTTTGCAACATGAAAAGAGTTACGGAGGTGAATGGTGGTGATGGTTGCACCACATTATGAATGTATTTATTAATACTACTGCAGTGGTGGTTATGATGGTTAAAGTTTATGTTACATGTATTTTACAACAATAAAAACAAAAATGGGGGACTTCCCTGGTGGCACAGCGGTTAAGAATCCACCTGCCAATGCAGGCGACATGGGTTCGAGCCGTGGTCCGGGAAGATCCCACATGCCACGGAGCAACTAATTCCGTGTGCCACAACTACTGAGCCTGCACTCTAGAGCCTGTGAGCCGCAACTACTGAAGCCCATGCACCTAGAGTCCGTGCTCCACAATGAGAAGCTACAAAGTGAGTATACAGACAGAGAATAATACACAAATGTGGCAAAATGTTAAAAAGGGATTCAGGGTATAGAGAAGTTCTCTGTATTATTCTCATAACTTTACTCTAAGTATGGAGTTACTGCAAAATAAGATGTTTTTAAAAGACAGCTCCTGTAGCAAAGGGCAGAGAACAGGGATTAAATAGGAGTGGCCACTAGGCCTCCGGCGCCTGTGGACCAGCCAACACCAGTGGAGAATACCAAGCCCTTGGGGTCATGGGCACACCAACAGGTCCAGCCATCACAGGTGCTTCGGGAGCAGAGGCAGCAAGGACAGAGGTCACTGCAAAAATAGCCGATGAGACGTCAACCAGAGTGCAACACCCAGACGAGGGCTCCATCCCTGTGTCACTTCCTCCTGCCCCCAGAGGCCATCTGGGAAGGAGGAGAGGGAGGGGGAACTTTTGAGAAGGGAGATGTCAGCCCGATGCAGAGTTTAAGTTTTTACTTGCCTGGACGTTTACCTCTCCTACTCCCCCAAGAAAATCTGAGTCCCTCTGAAAGAGGCTGTCTGAACTGTGAACAGATGATGTCATCTTTAATTGACAACTTAATGGGTTTTTTCCCATCCTCAAGGGAGATGAGAGTTCCAGGGCAAAGTGAGGACAGGTGAAAAGAATAAAAGTTCATTTTTGGATAAATGAGAAAGCATGCCCAGACCCTACTCACTAAGAAAATGGAGGGTGGGACTTACTGTCTCTTTAGAAAAAAGAAAGTACCCCAATAGATGCTGTTTTTCTTGCCCAGAGCCACAGCAAATCACTGACAGAGTTGGAAACTAAAATCAGAGCCTGTATCTTTTCAGCTTCTTTCCTTAGGCAAAGCAAACTGTACTCCACGTTATTTAAAACAAGTAACAATAGAATGTTAGTTGGCAAGAGATATACACAGCACCTGTTTCATTTTGCTGGGTTTTTTTTTTACTGATTTTTTTTAAATTTAAAAGAAAATCCCTTCCCTACTGGAAGGTTCTCTTATTTCTAGTGGAAAACTTCTACCTAATCTTTTAATTATCCTTCTTCAGTTCCCTACTGTAGTGCAAATTAGAAGAAAGCATGCTGCTACACAGGCAGAATGCTGGATTCTACCCTAGCTGTGCAAGCAGTGTGCCTATGGACCAATCACTCACCTCTGCCAGGGGCTGGGGGTGGGGTGAGTAGGGAGCAGGGAGGCTACTGTTTAACGTGTGTAGAGTTTCCGTTTTGCAACATGAAAAGAGTTACGGAGGTGAATGGTGGTGATGGTTGCACCACATTATGAATGTATTTATTAATACTACTGCAGTGGTGGTTATGATGGTTAAAGTTTATGTTACATGTATTTTACAACAATAAAAACAAAAATGGGGGACTTCCCTGGTGGCACAGTGGTTAAGAATCCACCTGCCAATGCAGGCGACATGGGTTCGAGCCGTGGTCCGGGAAGATCCCACATGCCACGGAGCAACTAATTCCGTGTGCCACAACTACTGAGCCTGTGTGCCACAACTACTGTAGCCCGTGTGCCTAGAGCCTGTGCTCCACAGCACGAGAAGCCACTGCAATGAGAAGCCCACGCATTGCAGCGAAGAGTAGCCCCCATTCACCACAACTAGAGAAAGCCTGTGCACAGCAACGAAGACCCAACGCAGCCATAAATAAATAAATAAATAAATTTATTTAAGAAAAAAAAAAATGGGGGAAAAAGCAGCACACACACAAAAGCCAGAAGAGGGCTAACAAGAGCAAATGGAGGTTTTCAGCATAAAACTGAATGGGGGTAACTGTTTATCATTTCTTTTAAAACACCACCTAAAACAAAGATTAGCAAAAAAAGAAATTTGTAAAAAGCAATGGTGAAAACAAGCTTTCCTTTCATTTGTCTCATGGTCCATGAGAGAAAGAAAAATTAAGGCTACCCAAAAGTTTTCCAGGCTAGATAATGTGTCTCTCCTCTGGGTTCCATGGTCAGAATTTAAAACTCATCATGGTATGATGAATGGTCTACTTTTCAGTTGCTGTGAGTAGTTTACAAGCTTTTTAAGGACAGGGACTCTCTTAGCACAGAGAAGCTCAATACGTTTTGGTTGAATTAATGACATTTGTATTTATTCTATATATATTAGTACCCTTGTGCCAAACACAATATCAATACTTGGCATTTTATGTCACCTATGTAGATCACGTAAAGTACCCATGAATATCATGGAGTCCTCATTCACAACAAGCAGCTATCAGTAAATATTACGGCTTCCCCCACAAACATCTATTAGAGGAGACAAGCAAAACACAAGGGGAAACATACAAATACTCAGGTAATTAAGCGCCAAAGTTTAATTTTCTTTAGCTCTTCAATGTGTGGCTGTTTTCATAGTGGTGTACTGTATATATTCACATTCAGCCTGTGGTACCAAATGGGCACATAAAATGGTTTTGTTATACAGGGATGATATTGCCTTTAAAAGTAGCTAATATTAAAGATGGGTGATGGCACATAATGCTGTATATTAAGGCCCAGTTTGCTAGCTCATGGCAAGGCTCAAATTCTGCCCCACCCACTAAGCTAAGAAGATAATGACTACAGCCGCAAACCACAAGAGAAAGTCAAGTCTGGGTCCCACACTTCCCTGGTTTCTAAAATATAGTCACCTGTAATGACCTGAAATAAGATATTCTATAACCCACTAATCTAAAACGATCACCAAAGAAATCCATTCATACCACTTGAATGGTCACTAAAGACTTCCCACACCAGGTATTCCCTGGTAGCACAGTGGTTAAGAATCTGCCTGCCAGTGCAAGGGGCACAGGTTCGAGCCGTGGTCCGGGAAGATCCCACAGGCCACGGAGCAACAAAGCCCGTGCGCCACAACTACCGAGCCTGTGCTCTAGAGCCCGTGAGCCACAACTACTGAGCCCGCGTGCCTAGAGCCCGTGCTCCACAACAAGAGAAGCCACTGCAATGAGAAGCCCACGCAACGCACCAAAGAGTAGCCCCTGCTTGCGGCAACTAGAGAAAGCCTCGTGCAGCAGCCAAAAATAAATAAATAAATTTTTTTAAAAAAGACTCTCCACACCTGTGAACTGATAAACTATCAAAAGAAAAACAAGCTATGCATGAAATTCATGTCAAACTCATGTTCGTATAATCTGCCCATAGATGCAGTCCTGCCCTTTCTAAAATGAGCCAAAGACGTACGTGTAAATTTTGTGTTGAAAAGTAGAAAGCAAGTCAAAACGATAGGAAGATCTCTGAGCATGAGGTCAAAAAACCTATAAGCATTTTTCATATGCAGAGGGCACTGCGACTTTATTAAAAAAGGGAGGGGGCTGCCTACATTCCCCCAATCAACCCATGGCTAAGAGACACAATACAACAGCCTGTAGGAGCACAGATCAGCCAACTTTTAGCACCATGGAGTCACAGTCAGCACTTTGAATGACTTTGGACAACTGATTTAACATTTTCCCACCTCGTTTTCCTTCTCTGTAAAAGGGGAGATCAATTAACACGGTTGTCATTTAAGATACAAAGACAGACTTTCCGTGGGTACCGGGACCTGACACAGAAGACATTTTTAAAAGAATCTAATCCATTTCTTCTCCACTAAGATATGAAAACGATGACACAGCAAAAAGCTGCTAAACCTCCCCCCTCACTGCTTTGTTCAGGAAACCACACAGAGCTTCAAAATCCCTTATCTCATGACAGGCCTCAGAGACTTCTGCTAATCAAATGAGAGATTTGATGCAAAAAAATGGGAGATTAGGGGGCTTCCCTGGTGGCGCAGTGGTTTAGAG
>NC_041222.1:57569817-57593121 GCF_002837175.3 Physeter macrocephalus
AAAAAAAAAATGGAGATTAAAAACTATACAAAGTCACAAGTGGGTTATAATCTTATAAATTTGTTTATGATGTACTGGGCTGGAAATCAAAACATATTTTCCATAAAAACAATGATTGATATATATCTATACCAATATATATCTCTATGCATGTGTTGTGTGTGTGTGTGTGTATATATATATACACATGCATATATCTCTACGTACATTCATATGTATATGCACACAAATATGTTAAATTCTCTACCTAAACCATCAAAGCCTATTTAAGCCCTAAATTATAAATAACTGGCCAGAGCCTTAGAGCCAGGAGTGAGATGACTTCACCACTCATACTTTAGTGACACTTCAGTGGCTCATCATGGCCCTTGCCACAGTTTCTTGGCAAGGTACCCTTGGTACCTGTCTTTCTCTAACCAGACTATCCTCACTAGAACTGCAGGCCTCTCAAGCTTCTTGGCAAACCCTGAAGAGACCATGGTGAAGGGGATCAGAGTATGTCACCCCAAAATATATCATTTTCACATAAAGATTATTTTGAGGTGAAGGCAATTAGCTCTCTGCTCTCCTCCTTTCTATCTAAAATCAGGGTATCAATTTCCTTTTGTAACGATGTCTCCCTCTCCCACACCAGGAAGAAAACTAGTCCAAAGATAACTCTTATCACCTGAGAGGACTCTTAGCTGCATAAAAAACTTACTAAACAATTCTTCTCTAACATACATTTTCTAATCATCTTCCCATAACTTACCCTCATCCAGAAGCCCCCCAAACTCTTTTATTTAGCTTCTTCTCCAAACTTCATCATTCTTTGTTTAGATGGTAAATAAGCCCCAAATTCTAACCACCTCCTTGAGGCACATTTCTTTGCAAACTTTCTTATGTATGTATGTAATTAAACTTGTTTTTCTCTTCCTTTGCTAATCTGTCTTTTATCCATTTAACTTGCAGGGCCCCAAGCATGAACCTAAGAGGACAGAGGAGAAAGTTTTCCTCTCTTACAATGGTCTCTCATATCTCAGGGTCTTTGCCCTAATAAACCCTGCTGCTACACCTGATTACCACTAGTATCTAGCAATATCAGCCTCAATTCATACATCTCCTCCTCCAGAAAGCCCTACAAGGTCAGCATCTCTCTGACCTCCTGCCATCACCCAGGTGTAGGTTGGTCATACCTCATCTTTGCTCCCACAGAACCCTGACCTTCTCCATACTACAGAGGTTATCCCATTACATCCCAATAACAGTTTCTTGAATAAACTGAAGTGCCTGAATGAATATTAATAAGCCAAGATATCTGCTTTGTTTTCTTTAAAAAAAAAAAAAAAGTCCTAACTAGTTCACTCTCAAGTAGTAACCATCTGGCAGCACAGGGAGACCTCTGAATCAGGGCTGTCTGGGCTACCAGGGGTTCTTCTTCAGAGCCAAGACCAGACAAACACTTTACAGGTTCAGGTTCTTATTGCTACTATCTTGTTTTTGTTTTATTTTGTTTTGTTTTGTTAATTTGGTTGGTTGGTTTGGGTCTGTTGTTTGCTCTTGATTCTGGTTTTGATTTCTTAGGATATATCTTTCCAGATACTGCAATGGAGTGAATGGTGACTAGGAAATCTAGCTACTGGCCCCATTTTAACTACTGTATGATCTCTATCTTCGCTCTCCCTCATCTGTAAATTGAGGGGGTAGTTTAAGAATGGTCCCTAAATCTCACTGCCCATAGTCCTCAGCAACGCCTGTAATAAACACAGTTCTCCCTCCAGAGCTCAGATAACTCTAATAAGCAGCCAGGTTTGGGGACCACTGGAAGGGGCAGAGATGTGAAGTCAAGTCACATCTGGGATGGAGTTCTAATTCCTCCACTCACTTCCTGTGTGACCTTCAGCAAATTACTTAACCTCTCTGCATCTCCATTTACTTGCTTGTTACGGCAGAGATAGTAACTAGTTTACAGGACTGAAGGGAAGATTGATGCACACAGAGAGTACCAATTAATGGCTGGCCCACCGCAGATGATCAGTAAATGGTACTGAGGCCCCTTCCCCCTCATGTGTATTCTCATGGCATCCTATCATTTCTCTGCCACGGCCCCTACGAGCTTCCAGAGGGCAGGGTATCTCTGTCTTACTCTCCACCCCACCCCCAGTGCCCAGCACAGTGCCTATGGCAGTGCCCAACATTACAGCACACACTCAGTATTTATTGAATAACATACTAGAATATACTAACATAACCAATTTCCCTCCCTCTCTCAATAGACTATAGACTGTGACCTCCTCCAAAGCAGGGCTTATTCCTTATTTACTGATCTAAAAACCAGCACTTAATATAGTGCCTATCACATGCTTGTTGAACTAATTCAATTATTTTCAAAATCTCTTTCCAGGTCAAGCATACCAAGGATCTGTGGCTCCAGAAGATCTGGGACAAAATTACTTGCAAGTATTTGTATGTCTTTAATATAAATATTTGGCTGCAAAGTACCAATACTTTTACAGTTGAAAAATTACAACACATACAATGAAATAATTAGTTTCTGAATGTTCCCCTCACCTGCTAATAGTATCTGCTCCACAAGGGCAGATATAATACCTTGTTCAGCATCATGTCCCCAAAGCCTGGCAAGAGCTTTGAGACAAATGTAAACGTTTGTTAATGAATGAATGAAAGGAATGAATGAATATAAGTTCTTTACCAGTCTAGGTAAGGCAGAATTTCCTATTTTTAGGACTCTTTCCTCATTGAATTCAAAATTGCTGCATTTAGGAATGACGAAATGTTTAAAAATAAAAACAGCAGATGTTTGATCTCTGGGTGGTAGAGCGTTTCTTTTTTAAAATCCTTGATTTATTTTTTATGCTGCAGGAAATCAATCAAAATACTAGCACCCAAAAAAACTCACATAATATATTCTGCAACTACAAAGACGACTGTTAACAGTTGGTATTTAAAAGTATTTTGATTACTGATCTCTGAACTTAACTTTTAGACATTGCTTTAGCTAATGTGATTTTAAGATAAAGGATGATCAGTAACCAAATGATCTGAATCAGATCACTAAAATAATAAGACTTTCCTGTAACAAAGACCAATAAAGAACATATAGGGGTTATCAAGGGAACCAAAATTTAACCTCTCTCTTTACAAAAGGTTCAAAATTGATTCAATAAAAATTCAGCCAGGATACAGTTCTAGCCTCCAGTGTATTCCAAAGGGGACACAACGACTAAGGACAGATGTTTAGACTAAAGGGTCTGCGTCACCAGAAAAAAAAAATGGCACCGACTCAAATGCACAATTAGAGAAGGGTGGTCATGCAGAGGTCACTCTTGGGTAACTCCCATTTACTGTGATCTGCTACAAAGAGACTGGCTGAACCCGACACAGCACAGACAGCGTTGAAGTCTATGACTACTGACGCTATTCTGCCAGCATGCCACGGTACTTAATTTTTAAGGTTTTAATCACCCTAACAAAACAAAACGCCATAACGACGCCAACAAAGGACATAAGACAAACACAGTGAATACAAAGTGAGCCGTCATCATCCTTCCACTGTTCTGCAGCCCCATGCACACCTTGCAGCAGCAGTAAACCAGCCATAGCATCCCGGGAAGACTGAATCCTTCTCAGCAAGATTCACTATTTTCTCCAATTTCAGCACTCACTCTCAGGAACTTAAGAAAAAAAGATATGGGGGGTGGGGGGTGGGGAAGCCCTGGCAGGCTTGACCTGAAGGCTTTAATGAAGACAATGTCAATTAACAAAAACTGCAGGTCTCCAGTGAAATTTCACTCCAATTTTTTTAATCAGCATAGCTTTCCTTAAATTAAATCCTCACAGATCCAAAGAGAATGCTGCAATCATACCCCCAGGAACAGCTAAATAAATGCAACATACTCACAGGTTTAGAGCAGCTGTAACTTTGAAGGAATTAATATAGCCCCACTGTGAAGATGCCCTCTCTTCTACCAGATTTTTTAAAAGCCAATGAAAAGAAGAGACAATCTTCAATTTAAAAGGCAAAAAAATCCTCAATTTCTGTTTTATTTCTTGGTCTCCGGTGAGACTCTCAATTACTGAGCTTAAGAAAAGAAGTTGTCCGGCAGCTGACGGCATCCCAGAGCTTCCCAGGGCAGAATTTAAGACATGTCAGTTAAAGTGGCAGCTACACTCATTGCCGAAGCTGATGCTCCTGCAGGAAGGGATGCCGGGAGATATTTTTTTTTTCCCAATCTCTGCTGCAGCCTAATTCTAATCCATCACTGTTTGATTATCCTAGGGAAGCAAGCAAGAAAAATACAAATAGCCTGGATTTATAAAATCCACAGGGCCTTTTAATGATTTTTCACCTAATCCAGGGATTCACCACTATCAAAGAGGGTTAAATGAGGAATAAAATGAATTACCTCTCTTGTTTTAAGGAAAACGTAAGAGCAGTCTGATGCTCCCGAGATTGGATTTTATATCTTACTGACTTTTTAAAAACACTAAATAAGGGAAAGTCAAGTTCTGTGAAGATTTCGGTCAAATGGGTTAAATGCACAAAAGTTAAATCAGTGAAGTGAATGAAATATACACATATAACGTCATTCCATTGTAGATGGAAACTGCAATTTAAAATTAATATTAGATAAAGAATATTTGAATTGATTTTGATGAAACTCAAAAACATAAAGTAGGCTTAGAGATGGTCAGTGACTTGACAACTTTCTTGTCTTGCCTTAAGGGCTCTTACACATATTAGAAATGGACTGTTTCTGTGATGTGGCTCACAATTTAATCTGATTATAAAAGTATCAGGTAATGTACTCTGATATCTCCTGATTTTAAAATAATAAAGTCCTTACAGAAAACAACAAAGAAGGAAATTAAAACTGTATATATATCCACCCTGCATGTTATTTTTGCCTGTGGTTAGGCTAACTAATGGGCCCCAAAGATATCGAAGTCTCAACCCCTGGAACCTATGAATGTTACCTTATATGAGAAAAGAGGCTTGCAAGTGTAATTAAGTTAATAATCTTAAAATGGGAAGATTATCCTAGATTATTTGGTTTCAGCCCTAAATGCAATCACAAGTATCCTTATAAGAGGGAAGCAGCAGGATATTTGACACAAAAGGCACAAGGTGATGAGACCATGGAACCAGGGTGATTTGAAAAGACTATGCTGCTGGCTTTGAAGTTTGCATAAAAACAAAGTCAAGGTGCCCTCACAGAAAACTTTCTTTGCTGATAAAATAAATAGAAATTAAAAGCTTATAATTGCATTGCCTACAGGGGAGACCAAAACTATGCCTATACCTTTAAACATGCTACTTTATCAGAACTACGTGGAGCTTTAACACGTTTTGAGATCATTCTGCTCCCAAGTAATAAAAAAAATACTCCTTGCTGGCTTGAATACTTTCACTCTGGACAATAAACATAAAATAAATAACACAGAAATTACACAAAAATAAAAATCACGTATAAATCCCCAAATACCTCTTCAGTGTTAAGCAACTTCAGAGTCCTTTAAATTTGTTAGTGACTAAGTCTTCAGACTATTAAATGTGTATGATACATGATACTGAACTATACATTATTTATAAATAATGTACCTAATGCAAACATCACTTCGTCTCTGAGGAGTTCTAGCTACAATGTTCTACAAGCATGATGACACAAAGGGGAAAGGCAGGAAGAAGGGGAGAGAGGGAGAACCAGAGATACTGATTAATTTTCAAAACGCAGGCAATGGAGAAGTTTGACACATTTCAAAAGGCAAAGCTCCCAAGCATCTGCTTTTGTGGTGCTTTATTACTCATTTCAGGTTGCTATTTTTATCCGGATGGATAAACATATCAGAAAACAAGGCAGATAAAAAATGGTAGAAGTTAACAAAAGGTAGTGAAGCTCAATACAACCCCTAAGAGTATGACAGCTCATTTACATAAACTTCAGATGGAAAGTGAGTCAGCCCAGAGTTGAGTAACGGCAAAGGAGTCACTGACAATCTGCACAGTGATTGGTACGCCCAAACAATTGGACATTACCTAATTACATATGTAAGGGTTGATTAACACAACCAGCTGTCATCATTAAAAAGAAGAAGAAAAAAAACCACATCCCAAAAGATCTTTTAACTCACTCTCCCTTTGAACAATCACAGCAATATCACTGTGCCCTATACTTGCTAAGTTCTCAGTAAATGGTGGCTGGATTTTTTTTTTTTTTTTTTTTTTTTTTTCGGTACGCGGGCCTCTCGCTGTTGTGGCCTCTCCCGTTGCGCAGCACAGGCTCCGGACGCGCAGGCTCAGCGGCCGTGGCTCACGGGCCCCGCCGCTAGGGAAGCCCTGGATTTTTTTTTTAATGCACTGCAAATCCTTGCAGTTTACTTTGAATATTCATCTATCGTTTCCGATTAGTACATTAATTCAACAAATTTATTAATTCGACAAATACATATTGAGCATCTACTATATGCCAAGCATCGTGCTTGGGTACAGGGTGCAACACGATGAGCAGAAGAGAACAGTCCCATCCTCCTGGAACTTCAAGAGTCCAAAGGAACAGGAGGTCAAAAAACAAGTAAAAAATAACTACAAAATGAGAAACGGTGTGAGAGGAACAAACAGGATGACAAGATAGAGGAATGAGGAAGGAGTAACCTATTCAGGTGGAGTCATTAAGCAAAGTGGGAGGACATAGCACCTGAGAGCTGAGGATGACCAAGGAAGAAGCTCTGGGAGGAATGGAAGGAAGTTGCTCTGGTCAGAGAGGCCAGATGCACAAATCTAGGGCAGCAAAGGTCTAGCTAAGTCAAAACCTTGGAAGAGGCTTCTGGCTGAGGGCAGAGAATGAGGGTGAGTGGAAGCAGTATGTGGGGACCTGACCTTGACCTCAAGCCTTGCTGCGGGCTGAGGTAGACTGGAGTCTTCATCCTCAGAGACATGCAAACTCATGCACAGATTCTAAGCAAGACAGTGACATCATCCAACTGAATTTCTAAAAGGATCACTCTGTCCTGAATCAAACAGACCTGCTGTTAATAAATTATGAGACAACTGGGAAATCTGAACAGACAGGATATTTGATGAATGTTGTTAATTTTTTTAGGTGTGATGACAGCCTTGTGATGTTTTTAAAAAGAGACCTATCTTTTATATGCATACTAAAATACAGATACAGTGATGCCATAAAAGGCTTATAGATTAGATAACAGTTGGGTTTCAATGCAATTTCCTGACCTTGTTATCTGAACGGTAATTACGTATAAGAGCGTGTCTTTGTTTTCAGGAAGCACATACTGAAATACTTAGAGGTAGAAATAAAGTATATTGTCTAGGATATGATTCCAAATAACCCTGGGGTGGATTATAGATGAAAAAAGATAGGCCTTGAGTTAACAGCTGTTGAAGGTAAGTGGTGAATATACAAGAGCTCAGTTTACTATCCTCTTTACTTTTTAAATATGTTTGAAATTTTTCATATTAAAATTTTAAAATAAGGTAACTTCGGCTGTTGTGTGGAGAACGAGTAGGATGCAGTTGGGAGGGTGGAAGAACAGAGAACAAAGGAAGCATGAAAACACACTGGGGGCTCTTCAAGTTATCCAGGCAAAACCTGACAGTACCTCGAGCTAATGTAATAGAGAGGAGAGAGAGAGAAGTAAACAGATGGGAAATAAATGTTTGAGGTAGAAATCATCAGACTTGGTAGTAGGGAAGTTAAAGAAAAGGGAAGGAATCAAAGATGTCCACCAAGCATCTGGCTTGAGCAAGTGGGTGGAGACATTTACAAAGATGGAGAAGCCTGGGAGAGGAAAAGGTTTCAGATGGATGAGGGAGGCAGCCACCAAGAGTTCACTTTGAAACACAGAAATTAAAGGCATTTGGGGGCAGGGACTTCCCTGGTGGTCCAGTGGGTAAGACTCCACGCTCCCAATGGCAGGGGCCTGGATTCGATCCCTGGTCGGGGAACTAGAACCTGCATGCATGCCACAACAAAGATCCCGCATGCCACAACTAAAACCCAGTGCAGCCAAAATAAAATAATTTTTTTTTTTAATTAAGGCATTTGTGAAATATCCAAGTGAGTGATCAAACAGGCAAGGACTGGACCTATTTCCCATTACAACTGTTAAGGTAGTCCCAGACAGAGTAGTGGTCATGCCCAGGCCACTCTTGGAGGAGGTAAGGAAGTCAGTACTGGGAGCAAGGCTTCTCTGACTTGCCGGCACAACTTGGGTGTTGCTACCTGGGGTTGAGTGATGGTCAGAGATGCTCCTGAGCCTGCAGAAAAGGGAGCCACAATGACAAAGGCCCTGTCCATAAGGGTTTACGGGTCATTTTCCATTCATTTTGCCACCAACACCACCAAGTCTTCCACCTCCCCTGGGCCTCCTTGGTCAAATGAGACAATTGGACCAAAGGGTCACTAAGAAGCTTTCCTTTGAGCTAGGAAATCCTGTCACTCCTCCTTAGAGTGAAAGGAAGCATTCATAGAATACACATACCTTAACTTAAAGTGTGCATACACGCTTCCCCCCCCCCCCATAAGCTTATATAAAGGACTACTTATTGTGGAAGGTTCCAATAAAATAGTGGACCATTAAAGAAGACCTAACAGTACAAAAGAAAATACACAGAAAAGCAATTCAATACAGGGAAAAGACACTTGGGATGCTGCTCACTCTGGGCTTTTTAGCGAAATTTATTTCCATTCACTGTATTCCATTGACTCTATAACACAGATTTTTCATCATGTAATATACCCAAAATCCAGATGTATCTTAAAATCAAGAGCAACTTTGATTGCCCTAGATCAAAGTTAAATTCTTAGGGAAAGGATCCACATTTGCTTCTGCCAGTTACCTGAAGGCAAAACCAAGCTGATCCACTTAAAATTAAATTACCTGCTTGAAGTTGTTTGGGCCACACTGGTACCTAATATTCAGACCACAAACTAGCTTGTGATTGAATTCTGAGAGTGCTGAAAAGTTAAACACAGGATTCCCATACAGCCCATCAGTTCCACTCCTAGGTATATATGCCAGAGAATTACAAACATGTGTCCACACAAAGAATTGTGCACAGTTGTTTATAGCAGCATTATTCACAAGTCAAAAACTGGAAAGAACCTGATTGTCTACCAACTTATGAATGGATAAACAAAATGTGGTATATCCACACAGTTGAGTATTATTCAGCCCTAAAAAAGACTGAAATACTGACACATACCACAACATGGATAAACCTCAAAAGCCAGACACAAAAGAACATATATTGAATAATCCTATTTTTATGAAATGTCTGTACAGACAAATCTAGAAGCAGAAATTAAATTAGTGGTTGCCTAAGAGTAGGAGTGGGAAAGGAGCATGACTGTAAAGGTGTGCGGGGTTTCTTTTTTGGGTGATCAATTTTGTGTGTGTGTGGTACGCGGGCCTCTCACTGTTGTGACCTCTCCCGTTGCGGAGCACAGGCTCTGGACGCACAGGCTCAGCAGCCATGGCTCACGGTCCCAGCCACTCCGTAGCAGGTGGGATCCTCCCGGACCACGGCACGAACCCGTGTCCCCAACCCGTGTCCCCTGCATCGGCAGGCGGACTCTCAACCACTGTGCCACCAGGGAAGCCCGATCATTTTTTTTTAAATTAGATTGTAATGATGGTTGTACAATTCTGTAAATATAATAAACTCCAATGAATTGTAAATTTAAAACAGGGATTTTTATGGGATATAAATTCATAATGTGATAGAGCTATTTTTAAAAGTTCCCAGGGCAGAGAATCTCAAGAGAAGTTTTTTTCCCCTCATTACCTAGTACCAAGATTGAAATACACACATTTCCTTACTGTGCCTTCCTGCATGACAGCTTTATTTTTCCCTTCCCTTAGGCAAAGTCACCTGTAAAATTCTCCATTGTGTTTTTCTCCTTCCTCAGTGGTATATACAATGTCAGTGGCATCTTAGATCCAATGAAATAATTAAATGCCAACCTGGTTAAGAAAAATCAGGTTGAGGTCGGGGCAGAGAAGTGGCCCTCCAAATCTGAGCAACATTTGGATTACCTAGACAGAGAAGCTGGGTCAAGGAAAAGATCACAGAAATATGAAAATTAATCTAACTCTACCTATAGTTACTAGTTATAATTTAACCACTATGAAGAAAAATATTAACTAGATGTTTTTCAACTGTCATTCACCAAATATCACCCTAAATAACCTTAAAACAGACAAAACTATTGCACCATAATTAACTGATCTAAACTGATGGGGGGCGGGGGGGTTGCCTTAAAAGCTTTACCTCATTCTAGTCTACAGTTTGTAGTTCAAAAGAGAAGGTGTGAAGAAGGACGAAGTCCATGAGAAATGCTACGCTACAAAATACTTTTAATTCTACTGTAAGCTTCTTATCACCTGACTAAAAACGTCTGCCTCTTTCAACTTCTAGATGTAAGAACAAATTCACCATCGTTCCTGCACGTGAACACACACATCCCATTGCCTCAGGACTTGCTTAAAAACCTATGAATTTCTATATAAGGATAAATTCAAAATTTTAATAAGGTACTATGGAATATTAAGAGATCACTGCTGAAAACATATTAAACCTGAAACTGCTCTAACAGCCTTTGCACATAAATTTGATGTCTCCTCTGACTTCTCTAAACTATAATAAAAAGAAAATCTTGATTAAGTAGTACCCAACCAGGCCCCCCAGTTAGTTAGATTTTTGTGCCATGGCCCACTGTGGTTTTTATGAGAAAGAGGTTAATTGAAAACACTACCAATTCACTTGATTCCAAACAGTTAGTCTACTCTCCTCACTAAACGGAAGCCAGGAATCCATGGTGACCCAAAATCTCTTGTGTCCACAGGTGTCCCAGGTAACCCTGGTATCTCTCAATACTCAAAACCAATGCCAGCCACTCCGATCTCCCAACCAGAAACAGCTCTTTGGAAACCCTGGAACATTTTATTTATTCTTCACATGTCATATCACTTAATTCATGAACAGACTTTATACCCACCACTACATTTTCAGATATGGTAGTTGTGTACAAACAGTGGGCAAGAAGGATACCCAGTCATCAGAGCACCAAGAAGCACATACCAGTATGGAATTGTTAAATCAGGGAGCCAGAGACTAAGGCAGAGCTAATCTTCTAGCAAATTTCTATAGGCCATGAGATGGGTCTAATGTACGGTTCCTCCCTGAGGGATTACCTCCTATGCTAAACAAGTCAGAAACTTCATAAACAATTTTTTAATTTTTAGAAAGGACATGTTCAATGTCCCACTAACTGTTTTATAAAAAAAAAAAAATCTCTAATTTTCCCTCCAGTTCTAAATGTTAGAGATGTTTGTACGATCTACCAGCTTGTAAATCTAGCAACTTCCCAAAATAGTTCATCACTTAAAATAACACAATTGTTACCACAAAGATCCAGAACTAGGAAAACCTACATCTGTGGTGGTGAATTCATTAAGCAGAAAAGGAGAGTAGGAGAGAATTTTCTTTGTGGAAATACTTTAAGGCCACCCTCCTCTGTTCGCTTGCATCTTTTCATTAGAAATTCAGGAGGAGGTATTCACAGGAAGAAATTAATCACCAGGTTGGCAAGAGGACCACATCCTGCTACAGAGAGGTGGAATCGTTGCTATCTGCACATAAAACCAAAATATAAAACCAAAATATGCGGTTCAATCAGCATACGGAAGAAGAACTCTACTGATTTCAGCAGTTAATGGATCACAAGAGGAATGTCGTGGCATTGTAAATTTAATAAGAGGGAACGAGAGAAATTTTGGCAAACACTGAAATTAGGACAAAATAAAAGTTCACATAAAAAACAACTGAAGAATTTTTTTTACAATTAACATATACTTGTAATCAGAGAGAAAACATACATAATATTTTAAAAGAAAAATCTTGAATAACAGATTACTTCAGTAATATATATTTTTTTAATATTTCTTACAAGGCAGATCTATGGGCAACAAATTGCTTCAATTTTCGTTCACCCGAGAAAGTCTTTATTTCTCCTTTACTTTTGAAGATAATTTCAGAGAGTACAGAATTCTAAGTTGATGGTTTTATTCTCTCAATACAAACATTTCACTCTACTTTCTTCTGCTTGCCTGGTTTCTGAGGAGAAGCTGGATGTAATATTTATCTTTGCTCCTCTATAGGTAAGGTGTATTTTTTCTTTCAAGATTTTTTTCTTTATCTTTGATTCTCTGTAGTTTACAAATAATGTACCTAGAGGTCATTTTTTGACAATCATCCTATTTGGTGTTCTCTGAGCTTCCTGGATCTGTGGTTTGGTGTCTAACATTAATTGTGGAAATTCTCAGACATTATTGTTTCAAATATTTCTTCTGTTCTTTTCTTGCTTCTCCTTCTGATGTTCCGATTATGCATATGTTATACCTGCTGTAGTTGCCCCACAGTCCTTGGATATTCTGTTCTGTTTTATTCACTCATTGTTCTCTTTGCTTTTCAGTTTTTGAGGATTCTATTCCACTCTATTCAGGATTCTATTTCTACAGCCTCTAGCTCAGAGAGTCTTTCCTCAACCATGTCCAGTCTAATAAGTCCATCAAAGACATTTTTCATTTCTGTTGGAGTGTTTTGATCTCTAGCATTTCTTTTTGGTTCTTTCTTATGGTTTCCATCTTTCTGCTTACATTACCATCTATTCCTATAGTCTCTCTACTTCTTCCATAGAGCCCATTGAATATTAACCATAGTTGTTTTAAATTCCCACGTCCCTGCCACGTCTGGTTCTGATGCTTACTCTGTCTCTTCAAACTGTGTTTTTTGCCTACTGGACTGCCTTGTAATCTTTCTTGATAGTTAAACATGAGGTACATGATAAAAGGAACTATTATAAACAGGCCTGTGGTCATGTGGTGGTGAGGCATGGAGGAGGGGAAGCATTCTATCGTCCTGTGATGAGGTCTCAGTCTTTTAGGGAGCCTGTGCCTCTGGACTGGGAACTTCTCAAGTGTTTCTCAGTTTTTCTTCTCTCTTAGATGGGACAGGATGGCCAGAGTGGGCTAGAGCTCCCCAGGTCAGTTAGGTTCTGGTTAACTACTCTCTCCTGAGGGCAGGCCTTGTTAAGAACAGTAAACTCTGATGTATTTCAGAATGGTTCTTTTTCTTCTCACCCTGCTGGAAGCCCAAAGGGATTTTTCTCCTCTATTTACTGTATAAATCTGGTACAGCTTCTGGAGGCAAATTTCACATTGGGGGTGGAGGGGCTCCATATGAGTGGGTCTCCTTATGGTTCTTAACTCCCAGAGTTATTCACACTGAGCCCCCAGCAATTCATCAATCACAGGTGACATTTTTCCCACCCCTGCCCTGGCCTCAACTCTGTACACCATGACTCCCTGTATTTGCCCTTCTGTCCCTCCAGGCTTGGGGGCAGTGATTTTCCCTGTATCCTCTCCTTTCTTATGGATGCAAAATGAGTTGTAGAATTTTCAAGTCTGTTTAGCTCTTTACTTGTTAGGACAAAGTGGCAACTTCAAGCTCCTTACTTGGAAAACCAGAAATCGCAAGTCAAGTTCAGAAGGTTTTTGTTTCCCTATAATTTGATTTTTTTTTAAACTAATAGGTGTTGATTGGGATCGACATATATACACTGATATGTATAAAATAGATAACTAATAAGAACCTGCTGTATAAAAAATAAATAAATAAAATAAAAACTAATAGGTGTTAGAAATTGCTGACAATGCCTTTCAGACGCAAAGGTAAAGCCACTGCCAGTCTAATGCAGCCACTGAAAGCTCAAAGAAACACAAGTTTTAATGTGTGCCACCCATCGGTCATGTCAATTACATCAGTCTGACCTGTCTTCATCTCCAAGACCTGAACCCCTTTCTGGTGTGTGTCGAGTGTTCTAGCTTCTCATTGGGAACAGCAGGACCTCCACTGGTGTTCCAGTCACCCGCCCCACAGTCAGATCCTTTTCTACCTCCTAGACTTCAGTCTACCAGGCCACCCAAGCTCAATTACTGCCAACACTCCGAGCGGAGAAGCCACAGCAGAGCTGAGTAAGATTTCTGGATGGCAAATAATGCACTCACGTTAAAAGTCATTTTTTAAATTACACAAGTAGATTATCTTTCAAAGAGTACAGTATGAAAAGGGAAGGGGGGAAAAAGAGTAAAACTTTACAGTGGCAAGATCTGACAAACACTATCTCAAGCCAAGTGATGAAGTTTGGCATCAACAGGAGTAAACCAGGTTGATAACACGTATCTTTGATATAATGTGATGAGAATGATACTTTAGGTCTGTGATCTTCCTCCCCAAAACACATGACTTCAGTCTAATCATGAGGAGAAAAAACCAGACAAATCCCAGCTGAGGGACATTCCACAAAACAAATGACCAGTACTCAAAACCAAGAAAACTCTGAGAAACTGTCACAATCAAGCATAGCCTAAGGAGACAGGACGAATGATTATACTGTGGTGTCCTGAATGGGATCCTGGGACAGAAAAAGGATACTCCATAAAAACTAAAGAAATCTGAATCAAGTATGGACTTTAGTTATAACAATGTATCTGTATTAGATTATTAATTGTGACAAATGTACCATTCTAATGTAAGAAATTAATCACAGGGAAAACAAGTGTGGGATATACAGGACTCTGTACTATCTTCATAATTCTGTAAATCTGAAACTATTGCACAGTAGAAAGGTTATTTTTTAAAATCCTAATCACAATTAAGTTTTTTATTCACGTACACATTCCATGACATAAACACTAAAACTTTTCGGCAATATAAAAATTGGCAACTCTAACATAAAAATAGCAATTAAGGGAAAGTATCTGTAGCAAATAGGACAAAATATGAAGGTGTATATATATTTTAAAGTTCATAAGTGTGTAAAAGAAACATTGAGAAAAAAGTTAAATAGGCAAAAGAAGACTAGAATTCATACAAAAGGAAATGCAATGGACTAAACAATGATTATAAGAAAAAAAATTTGGGGGTGGTGTGCACCACATGGCTTGTAGGATCTCAGTTCCCTGACCAGGGATTGAACCCAGGCCACGGCAATGAAAGCCTAGAATCCTAACTGCTAGGCCACTAGGGAACTCCCAGAAAAAAATTTTAAAACAAAACAATTAGGTATCATTTAAGCAGCAAAATGGTTTCAAATAATACCTAGGGATGATAATGCTACATTTTAAACCGCTTCACTTATACACAGTTCACAGCCGTGCAAACTGGTGAAACTCTTTTGAAAGTGCTGTGGACTGAATAGCGTTACCCCAAATTTCACACGTTGAAGGCCTGATCCCCAGTGTGATGGTATTTGGAGATGAGGACTTTGGGAGATAATCAGGCTTAGATCAGGTCCTGAGAGGGGGGCCCTCATGACTAATGCCCTTATAGGAGGAGACCCCAGAAAGCTTGCTCTCTCACTCTCTCTCCCTCTGCCATGTGAAGACACAACAAGAAGGTGACCATCTGTAAACCAGGAAGAGAGCTCTCACCAGAACCTGAACACACTGGCACCCTGATCTCCGACTTCCAGGCTCCAGAACTGTGAGAAAATAAATCTCTGTTGTTTAAGCCACCCAGTCTATGGTATTTTATTATGGCAGCCTGAGCTAACTAACACAGAAAGGTAACTTGAGAAATATCACATTAAGAATAAAAATATTCGGGCTTCCCTGGTGGCGCAGTGGTTGGGGGTCCGCCTGCCGATGCAGGGGACGCGGGTTCGTGCCCCGGTCCAGGAAGATCCCACATGTCGCGGAGCGGCTGGGCCCGTGAGCCATGGCCACTGAGCCTGTGCGTCCGGAGCCTATGCTCCGCAGCGGGAGAGACCACAGCTGTGAGAGGCCCGCGTACCGCAAAAAAAAAAAAAAAAGAATAAAAATATTCATCCCTTTTAATCCAATAACTCTACATGGGTGAAGTTAACCTTTTAGAGATATTCAAAAATATGATAAAGCTATACACATTAAAATGTTCACTACTTAGTTTTAAAATTTTAAACCAGTGAAAAACTAAATGTCTAACAAAGGAGAAATGAATAAGTAAATTGCAATATTCCATTTGATCTAATATGATGTCATTTAAAATCATTACAAAAATTATGTAGGCTTATAGGAAATGCTTATAATAAAACTAAGTGCAAACCAAAAGCAAAAATCTACAATATGAGGCTAACCATGTAAATAAATATGGGCAAGATGTAAAAGGGTTAGCTATAACAAATAAAATTTAATTTGTTGGACAACATTTTTTCTTTCATTTTAGTTTAATTAAGGTTAAAGAAATAAGATTCAAAAATATATTTGATAGTAACTTTAGACAGATCCTTTCTTAAGCTTAATCACATCCTAACTGTTAAATTATGGAGAAGTGAATTTTTCCAACAATAGCCACTACACTCAAAAAAATGAGAATGAAATATTTTTACATTTCTTATAAGAAAACCATCAATTTTTCTCTACTACATACTTTTTTATTATGTTACTACTTACATAGAGAGGGTTTCCAAGGCATCTTCAAATATGTCCTGGGGGGGGAACAAAAAACACAATGAGTTTCTCAAGAATCAAGAAATTTAAATATAAGAGAGAGAGAGAGAGACAGAGTGTGTGTGTGTGTGTGTGTGTGTGTACACCCTGCGTGTGTGTGTGTGTGTGTGTGTGTGTGTGCGCACGCGTGCACCTCTCGAGGCTAAGTGGGGACAGTTTGGGGGGGCTGTACTAGAACCATTCCACTTAACTCTTACTAATGGAATTCCTTTCAGAGAAACCAACACATGAATTTAAGCGAGGTTTAATTTAGGGTTGGTTTTGTCACTAATAAGACGAGTAAGCTACTCAGCCAGCAATCAGACTGGGCTAATCTGAAGAGAATGTGACTCCTTCAGTGGGGTCTTCACTCCTCAGTCTCATCCAACCCAGAAGCAGAATAAAACAGAGAACAGGACCTGCCCGATTCAGTCGTCTCTTTCTCCATGGCTGGCCACGTTAGCACGTCTGGGCCTTCGTGTCACGTCTAACTCCACTACCCGCCCAGCAAGTCTCCCTGTCACCCGCCTTTATCTGTAGCATACAGGGCAGCCCTTTCCTTCATGCCACTGGCCTGTTCAAAATCTGCAACAGGAGAAAAACCCAAACACACACACATAACACACACACTCATATCTGCTCACAAATCCACACATGCACCCCATGCTCATACACACTGGCTCATACACTCACAATCTCACCCCTAAACTCACAGTCACACACAAAGCTCCCTCACAGCTGCAAAAATCAAATCCAAGTTCCTCATGCAGGTATTTGGGACCCACCATAACCTAGTCAAACCTTCAAGGCCTCCTTCTCTCACATCCCTAACCCTTCTCCACAGCCAAGCACCAGGACCTCACTGGTCTCCCTACTCCCAGGCTTGACATCTGCCATTCAGTTCTTCACGCAACAGCCGCAGTTATTCTTTCCTTTCCCTTCTTTTAATAAGCTCATACCATTCCACTGCTTTAGACCTCTTTAAAAGCTTTCCATTGCACTTAGAATAAACCCAAATTCCTTCCCATGATCTACAAAGCCCTAAATGACCCTGCCAGCCTCTGTCCACCTCTCCACCCACCAGACTCACTCCACTTCAGCCAAAGGTCCCTCTTTCTGGTCCGTGCACAAGCCAAATTCATCCCACACCTCTCTGCATTGTCTCTCTTTCCTAGAATGTTCTTCACTCAACTCTTCCTATGACTGACTCATTCTCATCCTTCCGTTTGCAGCTCAGAAAGCCACCTCCTCAAAGAGACCACCTCTGATAACCCTAAATAAAATTACTAAGAATAGCAGCTTACTTATAGTTTCCCATCATCTGATTTCTTTCATTCATAATACTTATCATAGTCTCTAATCATCTTATTTGTTTCCTTGGTTACAATCTATCCCCATTAGGGCAGGTTCTCATTTATCATGTTTACAGAGAAACCGCCAGGGCTTGGCACAGAGCTGTTGCTCAACAGCTACATGTTGCCTAATGAATGAATGAACTGAGCTTGGACCATCAAGGTACTGATCACATCACCTCATTTACAGATAGGACACAGAAATGAGCAAAGAGGGTTACAGAGCTTTTCCCTCGTGTGACCATTAATATTGAACAATGTATACAACATACTGATTCTGCATTTAGGCAGGAAAGGAAAAAAAAAAGTGTAAATACGAAAAAGAAGAAACAACATTATAAGTAGTGGCAGAAGTGAGTTTAGAATTTGGGATCCCTGACCTATTGATCTATATTAATACCATACTCTGTAAGGGAGGCACAGTCAAGGGCAATTCTTTCTTACTCCTCACTCTCCAGAAATTAGTGATTGGAGCAATATCAGAAGACTTTGTCATTTTGAATCACAGCTCAGTGTCTCACATGCCAGCCCACAGGTTTATCATGTGAGGGGTTGTGGAGAAGGGGAGAGACGAATACTCTCCAGGAATACAGATCTGGTAGTGATGACCTGTTACCTGTGCCAGACACCAGCTCATGGTTCTCTGCCATCAGTTAACCCCACCTTGGCCAACCTGTACCAGGAAGGGGGAATACAGAGAGCATGCTCCTCGGAGCTTCTGTGCATCCAACCCCTTCCTCACAAACCTCAACCCAGAGCAGGGCTCACAGCAGACACTGAGATACTGAGTGGGCTTCAGAAAGGATAACTCGGGAAGCCAGTTCTCCTTTTAAAAGGAGACAAGGATCATATTTACACTTAAACAAGTAATACCCCCATCCCCACCTCACAACAAGAAACACTAAGTTATATCCAGTAAGAAATCATCTTCACTTGAGGAACATCTCTCCATTTTGTCACATGCAGAGGGTTCTCTAAATAAAGCATTCTGTACAACGTGGTAACCAGTTAACAATACTACATTACATATTTGAAAGTAGTTAAGAGAGTAGATCTTCAAAGTTCTCATCACACACACAAAAAATTATAACTATGTGAGGTGATGGATGTGTTAACTAACCTTATTATGGTAATCATTTCACAATACATGCATATATCAAATCGTCAAGTTGTACACCTGAAACTCACACAACGTTATAGGTTAACTACATCTCAGTAAAGCTGGTGGAAACTTTTAATTAAAAAATTATGTTAAAATCTATTTTTTTCCATTTAGATGAATAATAAAAATTTTTTTAAATGCCTCTATTAGTAATGGAAAATATCCACCAGAGTTCTAGGATATTATTCTAATAAACTAGAGCTGAGAAAGAAAGAGAGTGAGAGGAAGGAAGGAAGGGAGAGAGGGAGGGAGAGAAAGAGAGAAGGAGGGAGGAGGGGAGGGAGGGAGAGAGAAAGGAAGGAAGGAAGGAAGGAAGGGAGGGAGGGAGGGAGGGAGGGAGGGAGGGAGGGAGGGAGGAAGGGTATTGACTTAAAAAATGCACAACGTAAGAGCGGCGAGTTAAGTTTGATTTGGGACAAAATGAGGACTGCAGCCCAGGAGACAGCATTTCAGATAACTGAGAAACTGCTACAAGGAGGCGAGGGGAGGAGCCATGATATATAGGAGTTTTGCAACAAAGCGCAGGTAGTCTGGAATGGCAAAAGATTATTGTTAATTAAAGAAAACCAGATATCTCAAGTTAAGGAATTTAGCGCTTTTGCATGTATGGGAAGATGCAAGAGTCTGGGCTCGCTGAAATATCCTTTGATATGCACCTCAGATATCAGCGGCCAGTATCCTGTATTTTCACATCCTGAGTTTCCTCAGGGCTCACCGCAGGGAGCGGCTTCAGCCTGATGGCTGCTAGATGGCAGGTATTCTTTTCAGCCCTGAGTTTCCTCAGGGCTCACCGGCTCACGTTGGAGGGCTGCAATCGTTGATGACTGTGACATCCTTTGTTTATTGATAAGGCAGGAAATACCCCATTTATAAATATTCCATTCCATTTATAAATATTCCACTTATCAAGGGGAAGAAAACTTTGTCTCTGAAGGCCAAAGGGTGATTTTTTTTTTCACTTAAGAAAAAAGAAAGGTAAAGAGAAGAACTAAGATTTAACGATTACCTATCATGTGCCAGGCACTTTACAAAAGCTCCTCCCAATCTGCAGCAAGCAAATCCAGTCACGGGTAACTACCTGCCCAACATTATACAGCTGGCAAGTGAAGGAAGTGAGATTCACCCTTAGATTTCTTTAACGCCAAAGTATTTTTTTCAATGTTAATAAAAAATACCCAAAACTTGGAGCTAAGGCAGTTGGGCAGGAGCGGAGAGTGGGTGGGTGAGGAGGGGACGGCATATCTCTTCAGGTCATACTGCATGTTGTTGCACAAATCCTCCCAAGGAATCCTGAATTCTCTAGAACTTCCTTGTGTTTGAGACTTTGCTATTTACTATGAGATTAGAACACAGATACTGTGAGATGACATGTTAGCTTGCAGATTTCGGAATGCTGAGAAAACCTCAATGATTAGATTTATAGCCCTGTAGGACACTATTCAGTTTTACCTGTAGCCTAGCAATCTTAATCTAACATTGTTTTTGTTTTAAGCCTATAAATACCCAGTTCCACAAATACCCGGAGAATCAGTTTACCACTTCACTGTTTTCCTCGTTGATAGGCTAAATAAAATTTCTACACGTTCACTTTATATCTTTATGAAAGTCATATTTCTAATTTTGGGAAATTATACTTTTTAAAACATCTTTATTGGAGTATAATTGATTTACAATGTTGTGTTGGTTTCTTCTGTATAACAAAGTGAATCAGTTATACATATACATACATCCCAATATCCCCTCCCTCCCTCTTGTGTCTCCCTCCCACCCTCCCTATCCCACCCCTCCAGCTGGTCACAAAGCACCGAGCTGATCTCCCTGTGCTATGCAGCAGCTTCCCACAAGCTATCTATTTTACATTTGGTAGTGTATACCTGTCCATGCCACTCTCTCACTTTATCCAGCTTACCCTTCCCCCTTCTCATGTCCTCAAGTCCATTCTCTACGTCTGAGTCTTTATTCCTGTCCTGCCCTAGGTTCATCAGAACCATTTTTTTTTTAGATTCCACATATATGTGTTAGAACACGGTATTTGCTTTTCTCCTTCTTACTTACTTAACTCGGTATGACAGATTCTAGGTCCATCCACCTCACTACAAATAACTCAGTTTCGTTTCTTTTTTATGGCTGAATAATATTCCATTGTATATATGTGACACATCTTCTTTATCCATTCGTCTGTCGATGGACACTTAGGTTGCCTCCATGTCCTGGCTATTGTAAATAGTGCTGCAATGACCATTGTGGTACATGACTCTTTTTGAATTATGGTTTTCTCAAGGTACATGCCCAGTAGTGGGATTGCTGGGTCGTATGGCAGTTCTAGTTTTAGTTTTTTGAAGAACCTCCATACTGTTCTCCATAGTGGCAGTATCAATTTACATTCCCACCAACAGTGCAAGAGGGTTCCCTTTTCTCCACACCCTCTCCACAATTTATTTTTGTAGATTTTTTGATGATGGTCATTCTGACCCATGTGAGGTGATACCTCATTGCAGTTTTGATTTGGATTTCTCTAATGATTAGTGATGTTGAGCACCCTTTCATGTGTTTGTTGTCAATCTGTATATCTTCTTTGGAGAAATGTCTACTTAGGTCTTCTGCCCATTTTTGGATTGGATTGTTTTTTTGATATTCAGCTGCATGAGCTGCTTGTATATTTCAGAGATTAATCCTTTGTCAGTTGCATCATTTGCAAATATTTTCTCCCATTCTGAGGGTTGTCTTTTTCTCTTCTTTATGGTTTCCTTTGCTGGGCAAAAGCTTTTAAGTTTCATTAAGTCCCATTTGTTTATTTTTGTTTTTATTTCCATTTCTCTAGGAGGCGGGCCAAAAAAGATCTTGCTGTTATCTATATCAAAGAGTGTTCTTCCCATGCTTTCCTTTAAGAGGTTTTATACTGTCTGGCTTTACATTTAGGCTTTAATCCATTTTGAGTTTATTTTTGTGCATGGTGTTACGAAGTGTTCTAATTTCACTCTTTTACATGTAGCTGTTCAGTTTTCCCAGCACCACTTATTTAAGAGGCTGTCTATTCTCCATTGTATATTCTTGCCTCCTTTATCAAAGATAAGGTGACCATATGTACCTGGGTCTATCTCTGGGCTTTCTATCCTGTTCCATTGATCTATATTTCTGTTTTTGTGCCAGCACCATATTGTCTTGATTACTGTAGCTTTGTAGTATAGTCTGAAGTCAGGGAGCCTGAATCCTCCAGCTCCAGTTTTCTTTCTTAAGATTGCTTTGGCTATTCAGGGTCTTTTGTGTTTTCATACAAATTGTGAAATTTTTTGTTCCAGTTCTGTGAAAAATGCCATTGGTAGTTTGACAGGGATTGCATTGAATCTGTGCATTGCTTTGGGTAGTATAGTCTATTCACAATGTTGATTCTTCCAATCCAAGAAAATGGTATATCTCTCCATCTGTTTGTATCATCTTTAATTTCTTTCATCAGTGTCTTTTAGTTTTCTTCATACAGGTCTTTTGTCTCCCTAGGTAGGTTTACTCCTAGGTATTTTATTCTTTTTCTTGCAATGGTAAATGGGAGTGTTTCCTCAATTTCTCTTTCAGATTTTTCATCATTAGTGTGTAGGAATGCAAGAGATTTCTGTGCATTAATTTTGTATCCAGCTACTTTACCAAATTCATTGATTAGCTCTAGCAGTTTTCTGGTAGCATCTTTAGGATTCTCTATGTATAGTATCATGTCATCTACAAACAGTGACAGTTTTACTTCTTCTTTTCCAATTTGTATTCCTTTTATTTCTTTTTCTTCTCTGATTGCTATGGCTAAAACTTTGAAAACTATGTTGAATAACAGTGGTGAAGAGTGAGCAACCTTGTCTTCCTCCTGATCTTACAGGAAACGGTTTCAGTTTTTCACCATTGAGAACGATGTTGGCTGTGGGTTTGTCATATATGGCCTTTATTATGTTGAGGTAAGTTCCTTCTATACCTACTTTCTGGAGGGTTTTTATCATAAATCGGTGTTGAATCTTATCGAAAGCTTTTTCTGCATCTATTGAGATTATCACATGGTTTTTCTCCTTCAATTTGTTAACATGGTGTATCACATTGATTGATTTGTGTATATTGAAGAATCCTTGCATTCCTGGGATAAACCCCACTTGACCATGGTGTATGATCCTTTTAATGTGCTGTTGGATCCTGTTTGATAGTATTTTGTTGAGGATTTTTGCATCCATCTTCATCAGTGATACTGGCCTGTAGTTTTCTTTTTTT
>NC_041222.1:57593520-57594251 GCF_002837175.3 Physeter macrocephalus
TAAGGTTAGGTTGTTTATTTGAGATGTTTCTTGTTTCCTGAGGTAGGATTGTACTGCTATAAACTTCCCTCTTAGAACTGCTTTTGCTGCATCCCACAGGTTTTGGGTCGTCGTGTTTTCATTGTCATTTGTTTCTAGGTATTCTTTGATTTCCTCTTTGATTTCTTCAGTGATCTCTTGGTTATTTAGTAGCTTATTGTTTAGCCTCCATGTGTTTGTATTTTTTACAGTTTGTTTCCTGTGATTGATATCTACTCTCATAGTGTTGTGGTCAAAAATGATACTTGATACAATTTCAATTTTCTTAAATTAACCAAGGCTTCATTTGTGACCCAAGATATGCTCTACCCTGGAGAATGTTCCATGAGCACTTGAGAAGAACGTGTATTCTGTTGTTTTGGGATGGAATGTCCTATAAATATCAATTAAGTCCATCTTGTGTAATGTGTCATTTAAAGCTTGTGTTTCCTTATTTATTTTCATTTTGGATGATCTGTCCACTGCTGAAAGTGGGGTGTTAAAGTTCCCTATCTTATTGTGTAACTGCCAATTTCCCCTTTTATGGCTGTTAGCATTTGCCTTATGTATTGAGGTGCTCCTATGTTGGGTGCATAAATATTTACAATTGTTATATCTTCTTTTTGGATTGATTCCTTGATCATTATGTAGTGTCCTTCTTTGTCTCTTCTAATAGTCTTTATTTTAAAGTCTATTTTGTCTGATATGAGAAT
>NC_041222.1:57594559-57625417 GCF_002837175.3 Physeter macrocephalus
ATATGTATGCTCCTATTACCATTTTCTTAATTGTTTTCAGTTTGTTATTGTAGGTCTTTTCCTTCTCTTGTGTTTCCTGCCGAGAAAAGTCCCCTTAGCATTTGTTGTAAAGCTGGTTTGGTGGTGCTGAATTGTCTTAACTTTTGCTTGTCTGTAAAGGTTTTAATTTCTCCATTGAATCTGAGTGAGATCCTTGCTGGATAGAGTAATCGTGGTTGTAAGTTTTTCCCTTTCATCACTTTAAATATGTCCTGCCACTCCCTTCTGGCTTGCAGACTTTCTGCTTAAAGATCAGCTGTTAACTTTATGGGAATTCCCTTGTATGTTATTAGTTGCTTTTCCCTTGCTGCTTTTAACATTTTTTCTTTGTATTTAATTTTTGATAGTTTGATTAATATGTGTCTTAGAGTGTTTCTCCTTGGATTTATCCTGTATGGGACTCTCTATACTTCCTGGACTTGACAGTATTTCCTTTCCCATGTTAGGGAAGTTTTCAATTATAATCTCTTGAAATATTTTCTCAGACCCTTTCTTTTTCTCTTCTTCTTCTGGGACCCCTATAATTCGAATGTTGGTGCGTTTAATGTTGTCCCAGAGGTCTCTGAGACTGTCCTCAATTCTTTTCATTCTTTTTTCTTTATTCTGCTCTGCAGTAGTTATTTCCACTATTTTATCTTCCAGGTCACTTATCCATTCTTCTGCCTCAGTTATTCTGCTACTGAGTCCTTCTAGAGAATTTTTAATTTCATATATTGTGCTGTTCATCATTGTTTGTTCTTTAGTTCTAATTCCTTCTTAAACGTTTCTTGTATTTTCTCCAATCTATTTCCAAGATTTTGGATCATCTTTACTATCATTACTGTGAATTCTTTTTCAGGTAGACTGCCTATTTCCTCTTCATTTGTTTGGTCTGGTGGCTTTTCACCTTGCTACTTCATCTGCTGCATATTTCTCTGTCTTCTCATTTTGCTTTACTTACTGTGTTTGGGGTCTCCTTTTTGCAGGCTGCAGGTTCGTAGTTCCCGTTGTTTTTGGTGTCTGCCCCCAGTGGGTAAGGTTTGTTCAGTGGCTTCTGTAGGCTTCCTGATGGAGGGGACTGGTGCCTGTGTTCTGGTGGGTGGGGCTGGATTTTGTCTTTCTGGTGGGGAGAGCGACAGTGGTGTGTTTTGGGGTGTCTGTGAACTTAGTATGATTTTAGGCAGCCTCTCTGCTTATGGGTGGGGTTGTGTTTCTGTCTTGCTAGTTGTTTGCCATGGAGTGTCCAGCACTGGAGCTTGCTGGCCGTTGCATGGAGCTGGGTCTTAGCGTTGAGACAGAGATCTCTGAGAGAGCTCTTGCTGATTGATATTAGGTGAGGTCAGGAGGTCTCTGGTGGTCCAATGTCCTGAACTAGGCTCTCCCACCTCAGAGGCTCAGGCCTGACACCCGGCCAGAGCACCAAGACCCTGTCAGCCACACAGCTTTAGGCCGGAGGGCTCTGAGGTCAAGACTGCCTAGATTCAAAACTCCATTCGGCCTTCTCTGGCTATGTGGTCTCAGGTGAATTTCATCATCTGCAGTGAGAACCCGTGGCTCGACCTCTTCCCACATTTCAGGTGCAGTTTGATCCCGAATGAGCTATGCATGGCATTTAAATGCTGTAGTAGTTAGAGCTTAATCTAGTCCCCACATCTCCACGAGGCACAGAAAACAAAATAAAATAAAACAAAAACTCTTTAAAAATTCATAGCCAATGAAGTCAATCCTCCTCACATAGGTTTTCTTAAAATTAGGTCACCTTCTTCTTTCTCCTTTTTGCTTTGTCTAGTGTCACTTGCTCAGAGGCTGCCGGCAGTGTGCAAAGGCCTCACAGCAGCCCTTCAGATCAGAGTTTGGAAATTATACTTTGACGTTAACAGTGACAACACACTCTCTCCCTGGGTACCTACAAATACAGTTTCCCAGCTCCTTGGGAAAACTGCTATGGGTTCCACCCGAGGGATGAATTGCCAGAAGTCAAAGGGACTGTTCATACCTCCCACACCATATACCTGTCTCTCTAAGTCCCAACCCCAGCTCATATTCTATCCCTTTCCTGCTGCTGCTTTGGGGAGAACATTTCCTCTGTAGATTCCTATCAGCACCACTAGGTTTGGTACCTGATCTACAGGGGACTGCTAGTCAACAGTCTCCCACCCAGCATTAAATATCCCCACATACATTCCTCACAGAGCATAACAAGATTTTTCTACCTCTGGTCTCTTTGCTTCTCCAAACTCACCATCAACTTCCCAAAGCTTCACCACTGCTGGTTTTCACTTCCCCAGTGATTACCATAGCTGGTTTCCCTTAAACCTCCCAGTACTGGATAGGCATACCACATGGACTCCAGTTGAAACACATATAGTCAGAGAAGCATCCAGAGTCCTTCCGGTTTAAGGAAAGTAACACCGGAAAGCTCATGCTGCTGACAAAGAAGATGTGTTCATAGGAAAGCCTCAGTGTTTAGTTCTGTCCTTGAAGGCTGCTGCATTGGCCTCCCCAACTCCCATGCCGAGGCCAACCTTGAGGAGCTACTACCCTTGGGCATAAGTGTTAATAAATATTTATTTGTGCCACACCTGGCTCCTAAGCATACATTGCCTCAAATGGTACCTGACTTTCTCAAGAGCCTATCTTGACTCCTGGCTTCAGTCAAGGGCCATCTGACTCCTTTTGAATCCACTTTATAACCTAACACAGTACTCTGCACTTCAAAGACTCTTAGCAGATGATTGTTGGCTGACTGGCTGACTGAGAACCCTTGTCTTGAGATGGGAGGTCCCTACCTTGACAGTCTCATTTTGCAATTCAGCAAATGGGCTAACCCTGTTAGGTGAGAGATTCCTGGGTGGGTGGGGTGGCAGGGGACACCTTCCAGATGCCAGCTAGCACTCCAGGGCTTGCTCCCTGCTGGGTGGGGAGCCTGAAACCTACCCCCTGCCCCCAGAGGGATGGAGGATCCTGGACACACAGAAACAGACACAGAAGTGAGGAAAGGCAATGGGGTGCTGCATCAACTGCTAAGGCTTTTCTAAACAATTTTCATCTTAATTTGTTAACTCTGTAACATTCTGAGTAGCAAAAATGCATGCAAGTGCCTTTAAGTGACAGCAGGTTCTTAATTAATGTTTATTTCTTTAAGAATCTTAAATAATGGAGATACTAATGATGAAGATGTTTACATTATTTTTACCCCTAAGGGGAAGAGGCAAAGAATAAAGACAACAAATATGCAATTAACAGCAATAATTTAAATACTCTGTATTAATTTCCAAAGAGACCAAATAGATTTACAAACTTTTCAGGCCTCCCCATCTGAATTTTAATTCACTTTGTGGTGTGAAAAGAAATATTTATGTGGCAAATATTACTCCAAGAAGGAAGGGGGAGTAGGAAGGAACGTGATAAAAATTAAAACAAGATACTGCAAATCCAAAAAGTCGAATCACTTCTCTACGGCCTCTTCCTTTCTCCCCTTACCTCCTTATTCTCCTCATCATCATCTTCCTCCTCTGCCTCTTCCTCCATTTTTCCCTCTCTCATATGGATGACTTCAATGGGTCTGAGAGCTGAAGCCACCATGTTCTCACTTAACTGTTGTTCTTTAGGAAGGGATGACAAGGTCTGATGGGGCTCTGTTGACACCTTCCTCCTCAATGAGGACCACTCCCACCCCATAGCATCGACCCTCCCCGCTGGATCTTTTACCCAACATTCCAATCTATGACTAAGGAAGTTGTGTGTTTGGTACCATGGACTCAAAGAACCCCAGAGCTGCTGAGAACTCTGACAAGTCACAGATTCCACGCCTGGCTCTGGGGCACATCTGGACTATTCCCAGAGAAATGAGACATGAAGAGGGTGCCCCAGCCTCCTGCAGGACTAGGGCAGGGATTAAGAGCCATGGGTATTGTGGCCCTAAGAACTGCAAACACTGCTCTGCATGGTATTCTCCCCTGGTCATTCAAGATGTCCAAAATGGAAAACAAGACTGACACCAGTTGTTACACTTTACCATTATCTGAGTGACACACCAGAAGTCTTCCTCAAATATTGGATGTAAATCTTTTCACACATAAAAGGAAAAAGCACATTGCTAGTTAAAGGAATCATATGCGAAATGCATAAACGTAAGTGACATCATTCCCTACTATAACTTCAATAAAGTGCTGATTTTTCTAAATCAGGATTAATTAATTTAAAATACACCTTTATTATATATCAATGAAGTGACCCTTAGAGCAAAATTGGGGCAAACAACTTTTTAATATATGCACCCTGAGCTCATGTGTCAGGGAGAATTTTTCATCCGCCATCCATGGTCTTTACACTTCCTAGTTGCATTTTACAGCCTGCATTTTTTAAAACTTCATATTGTTCGGGCTTCCCTGGCCGCGCGGTGGTTGGGAGTCCGACTGCCGATGCAGGGGGCGCGGGTTCGTGCCCCGGTCCGGGAAGATCCCGCGTGCCGCGGAGCGGCTGGGCGCGTGGGCCATGGCCGCTGGGCCTGCGCGTCCGGAGCCTGTGCTCCGCGGCAGGAGAGGCCACAGCAGTGAGAGGCCCGCGTACCGAAAAAAAAAAAAAAAAAAAAAAAGTTCATATTGTAGGAGGGAACAGTAGTGCCCTGAGGCTCTCTGGAGCCAAATGTAAACCTCGGCTTCAGTATCCCCATTACTGTGTCTAAAGGGTGCAGACACCACTTATACCTCCCCTTGAAGGATTAACATCAAAACTTAACTGACCCACAGAGCTCTTAATGAAAGAGAAGGAAAGCGACCAGGGCCCATACACTAGAGACCCCTCACACCCTTCGTCCCCCCACCTGGCCCTTGCAGTGAACAACATGTGACCTTTCCAAAGTTATGAACAGAATTCTCAAAAGTAGCAGACAAAAAAAAAAAAAAAAAAAGAACATGACACAGAGTTCATCTTCCAAATCTGCCCAGAAGGTTTATAAAATCTAACTTTTTGGATACGCTTACAAAAAAACTGCAAGTTTTCCAACATTATTCAAAAATAGTTTTTAAATTTCAGATAATACAAATAGTAAAAATCAGCTGCCAGAAGTAAAAAATGTGTGCCTGAGAAATTTTTATTTTAAACATTCATCACTTGACATTGAAAATGATTTCACACATTCTCCAAGTACAGTATTAACATAGTTCTCTAGTTTCTCTCATGCCAGGGAAGTACTCCAATATTACCCCATAAGTCCTGTCTTTTTCTTCAAAGCTTCATATTTACCAAAAATCGCAGGTCTGATAGTGAAAATAGGAGATATACAGTAGTAGTCACTTCATTAGGAAGGATTACATTGAACACAGAAATAAACTGAGCATATTTCTACTAAGCCACTATTACGTGTTGGTGAGTTAGGTTTTATTCAAAAATTCGCTTAAGTGCATTTCCAACATAGGACAGTGGAAAACATAAATTTAGGCCAGGAAGTTAAACCTGTCTGGGTCTGAATCTCAGCTCTACCCCAACCCTGGGAAGGTCTAGCCTTCTGAATCCTCCTCCACTGACTTTCAAGAGCTATCTTAACGCCCTGGCTGAAATCAAGGGCCATGACACTCCTTTTGAATCCACTTTGTAACCCAACTCAGTACTTTTGCACTTTGCAGACTCTTAACAATGGGGAATCCAGCCGCCTGCCCAGATTGTTGGAAGGATGCTAGTGAGTTAATGGCATATAAAGATCCAACTCAAAACAGGCTCAATAAATACAAAATACAATTCCTGAGGATCCTAACTTCTCAGATATGGGATGAATCAGTAGACTGACAGAGACAGAGCTGGGATCCCTCACTGTACTTCCTCAATAACTCCTTCCCACTAAAGATTCTGCACCCTCTTTTGAAAGAGAGAAAAAAGGCTGAATGTGGGAATATTTATTGCAATAAATACTCAAGAACGTTAACTGCCTTTACTTCTCCCATCTTAAAATGCCTTTGTCTCCTATCCTTTAATGCCCGGACTCTTCCAACTCAGTGGGTTACTCAGCACAATAAACATAACTTATGGGCACAGAGCCCAGGATCTCAGCTCACTGGGGAACAGTGACCTTGTCCAACACAGTGTGACCTTGGTTAATATATTCAACCTCTTGGGGCTCTAGCCGCCTCATGAGTAAAGCAAAGAGGCTGGTATAGATGCCATCCCTTACTCAAAACCCTAAATTCTCTGAATTAAACACAAATCCTCCCCAATAAGGTAGCTGTTTGTCCATCACACATGCTAAAATAAAGTCCCTCAGGGAAGGCTGACATCCACAGGGACTGCACCTAAATGCGGTGCTGGGCTTTCAAAGCCCTATCAGCTGTACTAACTCAATCCTCAATAGCCAGCTAGTATGTTAAGTACCAGGCAAAGCAGTTCACACAATGATTCTTTGGAATTTCTAACAACTTCTAGCCAAGCACAGAGAAAACGTGAGAATTAAAAAGAACCAACAGATGTCACCCTCACAAATAACAAATGAACTGGACAGCATGACTTTAGCTTCTGCTAACATATAGAGAAGCATGTTTTTAAAAAATGAAACAGTTAACTCTATGAAGGGGGAAATATTTTCCTTTCTGCACCTCATTATAAATATGGAGTTGAGTTGCAGCTTAAAGTAGGGGTTAAGTTCTAAGGCCAGTACTTAAAAGGAAAATCACGTAGAGTCAAAATTGACATTGAACAAATACTTTCAATTGCCATTATTATAGAGTTCACATGGTTTTGTATATAACCTCAGAGAGGAATGGGCATGTACAAACACAAAAAGTGTACAGCAATGTATGGTGTGTAATAAAGAGTATATATGCAAAACAAGTCTTTTTACAATGGTGTATTGTTGAATTTGTTTAACATAAATGAGCAAATTATTTTACTCACCTGTACATAGTCCTCAGTTACTATTTTTATGATTGTAAAATGAACCTTGGCAATCACTTAATATGTCACGCACTCCTGTTCTCTAGTACCAGCCCTACCTAATCTATAGTAAACAGAGGAATATCTAGGGCATACTATTTTTGCAGGAGAATAATTTTACACAAAACAAACAGCAACAAAGAGAACCAAGAGACTGAGTTTTAACATTTTAAACTGCTTAATTTTGAAACCACCATGAGTAGAGGTATTATTAAATTAAAATGAACAGATCTTATGCTTCTTCCTATGAATAAATAACCATAAATTCCATTTATTAACACCCAGGCACTATGTTAGACACTTAGATGCTTATTTCCAATTCACAAACAATCATAAAAAAAAAAATTTCACCTCTACTATTACTACTACTCCTACTATATTCTGATAATAATAATAAAAACAATAATAAAAGGTAATACCATTCAGTGCCAAACACTGCTCTAAATTCTTAAAGTGCCTTAACTCATTTAATCTTCATAATGACCCTATGAGATAGGGCTATTATTATATCCAAATAAGGAAACTAAGACTCATGGAGATTTAATTAACTTATCCAACATCTCATAGATGAGCCTCAGTTTTTTCATCTGTGAAATGGGAATAATGCCACTTAATTTACAGCCCTGTTTTGAGGTTTAACTGAGATAACGTATTTAATGCACCCGGCTCCGTGTTGACACAACACTAACAAATAATTTCTTTTGTTATCGTTAAAGTGGTTCTACAGCTGATAGTCTTCAGTGCAGCCTAAGGACAAACAAAAAGAAACCTCTTGCATCATCTTATTTGACCCTCAAACTTTCCAACTATAACAGAAAAATGGCAGAGTTAGCATTCCCTTACTTGTAGCTCGGTTCCAAAGTAAATGTCTTAAAAAGAGAATCTTATCTCTTAATATGAGTGCTGGGAAGAGGCAGTTCCTGAAGAATAAGGCTTCAAAGGCAACCTCAAACTGAGAAAGCCCATAATGTGGGAAAGATAAGGTAAGACTTGAGCTCACATGCTAGGAATCAACCTCCCTGGGTTCAAATCCATTTCACCACCTACTAGCTCTATGACTCTGGGCAAGCCTTCTCCTTTCTTGTACCTCAGTTTCCCATCTCACTGGGTTATTCACTGATTAAATGACACATGTGAAAAGCACACAGTACAAAGCACCCAGGACAAAACACTCACTATCACTATTATTGTTGGGACTTGACTCTCCTAAAGGCACTAGTGAGCTGTACTAAGTGATGCAGCCTGGAGAAGGTTGGGGAGTGGGCAGGGCACAACACTTCGCACTAGGAATTCTGATTCTGCCCCACCCCCAGCTGACATGTCCAGGTGTCCCCAAAGAGATCCGATCAGTCCACCCCCACAGAGGTCAGCCAACTACAACTCATGAGCCAAATCCAAGCTGCTGCCTGTTTTTGTAAATAAAGTTTTATTGGAACACTGCCACTCTCAATCATTTACATATTGTCTATTTATATATTTCCTGTTACACCCACAGAGCTGAGTAGTTGCAAGTGAGACGATATGGTCTACAAAGCTCAAAATATTTATTATCTGGTCTTTTACAGAAAAAGTTTGCCCACCTTTGCATAAATGGATAAACCATCAAATTTCCTTCCCTACCCCATTAGATATTTTGAGAATAGAGTAAGAAACAGATGTGAAAAATCTAGAAAATAGTAGGAATTATTTACCCAAAAAACTCACAGCCTTCAAGCTTCAAATTCAAGGGGGAAATAAATAATGCTAGTAACATGGGTTTAGATTCCCACCAACAGCTCCATCACTTCTTAACTATGTGTGGCTTTGGGCAAGTTACTTGGCTTCTCTAAGATTCATATTCAACACTGTAAAATGGGAATAACAATAATACCAAATTTGTGGGATTGAAAGAATTCAGTGAGCTGTATGTAGGTGTCTTGTCCATAGTAAGTATTTGATAATGTCAGCTCTCATTAAATGATTACATTCATTGTTATTACTGCAGGAGAAAGTTTTATGTCCAAATACTGGACCACTCAGACAGTACTTTTCCACCCAGGGTACATACTCTCATGAGAACTATAGGTGCTAGCAAAGCAGAGATGTTGAGAACTCTAATCTGTTCTTTTGGCGGAATCTAAGAGACAAAAGGCTAAAACTTCGATATATTCATTTCTGTCTAGACTAAATTCTCCTTCTCTCCCACCAGCACTCCCCCCTCAACATCAAGAAAATTTCAGCAAGAAGCTAAATGCGTACCTACACATTTGTATAATGTAGAGAAATAAACTTTATACTATAAGACAAATTGACTAAACCAACCCCATCATATGTGAAATGCTGACAGTTTGCTTCTAACAAGAAGCAATTAAATATAGAAACTTATTCCAAAATAGCAGAAGGGGGCTTCCCTGGTGGCGCAGTGGTTAAGAATCCGCCTGCCAATGCAGGGGACATGGGTTCAATCCCTTGTCCGGGAAGATCCCACATGCCACAGAGCAACTAAGCCCATACACCACAACTACTGAGCCTGCGCTCTAGAGCCTGCAAGCCACAACTACTGAGCCCGTGTGCCACAACTACTGAAGCCCACGCGCCTAGAGCCCATCCTCCACAACAAGAGAAGCCACTGCAATGAGAAGCCCATGCACCGCAACGAAGAGTAGCCCCTGCTCGCTACAACTAGAGAAAGCCCACGGGCAGCAATGAAGACCCAATGCAGCCAAAAAAATAAATAAATAAAATTAAAAATAAAAAAGAATGCAGACATGGACTCCTGTACACGTAGGAATTTATTTTATGATTCCGTTAAAATTTAAATTGGAGGAAGAATAATGAATTATTTAATAAATGATGCTGAAGAAATTGGTTATCTATGGGGACCAAAGTGAAAATAAACCCATAAGCAAATTTCTAGGTGCATTAAAGAGATAAATACAAAAACAAAAGATGAATGTATGCAGAATATTTTTCAAAATCTTGAAAAGAGGGACAATCTTTCTAAATAAGACACAAAACCGAGAAGCCATAAAGAAAAGAGTAAAAGGTTTGGCTACATAAAAATGTAAAACTTCCAAGACAAGCAAATGGCTAGGAGAAAATATTTAAGGCACCATAAACAAGCAAAAAAATTATTATCCATAATATATAAAGAACTCTTACAGATCAATAAGAAAGAGACAAACAACCAAAAGAATCATAGATAAAGGGTATGAAGAAACTGTGCACTGGAAAAGAAAACCAATAGCCAATAAACTTGGAAATGTGCACCTAAAAAGTAGTATTATTTTGTCCATAAGACTGGCAAACATTTTTTAAATTGGTAATATCCACAGTTGGCAGATGTTGGAAAATAGAACGTATATTGCTGCTACAATCTATTTAGAAGTCAGTCTAGCTGTATTTATTAAAAAATTTTAATGCATACACAGCAATATTACTTCTAGAATTCTATACTATTAAAATATACACATGCACAAGGGTCCATCTATTATGGTACACACTGTATTGAAACAACCTAAATGCTCTTCAACAGGGAACTAGTTAAATAAATTATGGTACAATTATATTATCTCTCTTCCGTCATTAGATAAAAAGTAAAGCAAACAGTAGAAATACCTCCCAGATATATTAAATGGAAAGCCTGTTCCTGGGAAAGGTGTATGGTATAAGATCCCATTTACATTAGTCAAAACTCAATGCTGATTTCTGCTAAGCATGGGCAGGGAAGGAATGGTAAAGTGAAAGCTCATGTTGTGGCTTCTGAATGACTTAAATCTTTTACAACAGGAATGCTTTGATGTATTGCTTGAGTAATGTAAAAAAGAATGAACAATTTGAACAATATAAAAAAAGTTAAAGTATTTATTTTGCAATAAGTAGATCCAACATACCTAGAGAAAAATTCAAGCACAATAAGGTAAGATGACATTTCAACTAAACTGCTTCATAACCCAGATCCTTTTGTGCCCAGTATAAGTGAAAAGCACTTTCTGTTTCTAGAAAACCGTTTTTTTGTTTTTTGTTTTTGGTCACACCATGTGGCTTGCAGGATCTCAGTTCCCCAACCAGGGACTGAACTTGGGCCATGGGTGTCAAATCCTAACTGCTAAACCACCAAGGAACTCCCCCCACAAAAAAATTTTTTTAACTTTTTAAAAAAATATTTATTTATTTGGCTGCACCACGTCTTAGTTGCGGTATGCAGGACCTTCGCTGCAGCGTGCAGGATCTTTAGTTGTGGCATGTGGGATCTAGTTCCCTGACCAGGGATCGAACCTGGGCCCCCGGCATTGGGAGCACAGAGTCTTAATTAACTGCTGGACCACCAGGGAAGTCCCTAAAACTTTTTATTTAGAAATAACTTCAAAATTACAGAATGGTGCAAAGAAAGCTTGTATGCCATTTATTCAGATTCATCTAGTGTTAACATTTTGCCCCATTTGCCTTATAATCTGCTCTTCCCTCTCCCTCTTCAACTCCATTTCCCTTCTTCTCTATCTAGATAAAAAAAATTTTCTAAACCATTTGAGGGTAAATTACATATATTGTGGCCCTGTACCTCTAAATACTCCAGTCTGTATTTTTTAAAAATACAGATATTCTCTTACATAACCACAGTACAGTTATCCACATCAGTAAATTTAACTACTTTAAACTCCTGTCTATTTTCCAGTTTTGTCAATTGACCCAACAATGTTCCTTTGTAGCATTTTTCCCTGCAATACAGGAGCTAGTCTCAGGTCAACTATTGCATTTAGCTGTTCCATCTCCTTTGCCTCCTTTAATCTGGGATATTTTCACAGCCTTTGTCTTTTATGACACTGACATTTTTGGAGAGTACAGTCCTCTTCTTCTTCTTTTTTTTTTTTTTTTTTTAATAGAACCTTCCTTATTTAAAGTTTCTCTGTGATCAGATTCAGGTTAGACTAGTACAGAAGGGACCCTGTGTCCTTGTCAGGTCACTTCTATCTGGAGGCACAGATGCTGTCTGCCCCACTGGTGATATTAATTTTGGTCACCTGGTCAAAGTAGTGTCTGATTTCTCCACTGCATAGTTACCATTTTTGTCTCGCAAGTCATAAGGAATCAGTGGTGAGATAGGGTAAGAGCAGACCAATATCACGCTCCTCCCCCAAACTTGTCTATATCACCTGTGATGATGGCTACCTGACTCCATCTTTACTAGTAGAGCTGAACACTGCTTTCCCACCTCTAGCACTCCCTCCACTTCTACCAGTTGGTCTTTGGCATTCTGCTGAAAGTAAATCCCTCCCGTCTCCTCCATGTGTCTATCTAGTTGGTCATCATCCATATGGACTCAAGGAGACCTATTTTCAGTGGTCTATAATACATTACTGTCCTTACTTATTTTGGTGCTCAGATTGTCCCAAATTTGGTCTAGGCAACTTTTACATTTCTAACTCTTTACCCCCTTGGAGAAAATTCTAATACCTAGAACTTGCTTATTATGAGAATTCTGTTTTGCCAAGGAATCTTATAAGGTTAGGCACATCTAAACTTTTGCAATAAGACTCAATTATTTTTCCGAGTCCCCTAATGAAAACTGAGATATGTAGCCACTGACCTACACATTTGACACGCCGATATACATTACAAAATGGACTTTGTTAAAAAAGAGAACATCAAGGATCTGCTTGATTTGCTGCCATCTGAAGCTGAGTTTCCTTACCAATTCTTAGCTGATCTAAATACTGGGAGAACCTAAAGGATCGTCGGCGTTTGTATCAGAATAATGGTGCAGACCTCTAAAAGTCAGTCTCTTTAATTGTTTCTTTTTAATTAAGAGAAAGAGCTATCTATAGTGAAAACTGGCAAGCGTGTGCAGCCAACCTGAAAATAAAGAACTGACAAAATTAAGAAGCTGAGAAACATCTGGAGACAACAGAACAAGTCAGAACAATCAATGGAATTTTGATGAATCACAAGAGAAATTTGAGGAGCTGCAGTACAATTTACAGAGACAGGAGCTCCTGAGAGCCTGATAGATTTGTGGCTGTAGAGGAAGTAAGTTGATTCTGGGTGAGAATTAGGTTATACCCATTAAGATATACCTGTACAAGATCCAAAAGGCTGAGGTCATTTTCCTGTCCCTTTCTGACTTTTTCTGCTGTCGAGCAAGGGTGAGGGAACTGACGTGGTCTCAACAGCAGGGCTCAGCATCCTTTCTCCACCTTCCAGCATATATAAGACAGTGGCAGCAGAGGTGTCTCCATTCTGGCTTCCTGATCCCTGAGCCACAGCTACTGCAAAGCGCTGGGAACTCTTAGCTCTAGAATCATCAGCCACAGAATACCAGCACCTGCCCTAGTGAGTCAGTTCTGGACAGCACTGAAGGTCTTTCACAGAGGCCCAGCCTAAAACCACACCTACAGCCCCTCCATGCACTTTGTAAACATCTGGGGATTCCCTTCTTAAACTCTTTCTTATGTAAACTACCTACACCAGTTTCTGCTTCCTGTGCTGAAACCTGATGGAGAGAGATGACAGGGAAGAAAATAAGCAAACAAGATAATACAGATGGTGATTATATCTATGAGGAAATAGACAGGATGCGTAATAGAGAAAAGAGAAAGGCTGCTTTGAAGATGAAACCCAAGGAAAACTGCACTTGGAACCTGATCTTTAAAGTGAGGATGGAAAGTTGAGAAGGAGCTGGTCATGTGAAGAACTGGTGCAGTCTGCCAGGCTGGGGAAACACTCACGCAGGAGCACTATGCTGGAAAAGAACTGGGCATGTTCAAGAAACCTAACGGAAGCCAGTGTGGCTACAGCAGAGGAACAAAGGGGAGAGGGGCAGGAGATGAGCTGGAGGAGGAAAGCAAAAGAAAAGAAGCATGGATTTCATCCTAAATAAACAGTTTGAAGCACGGGGGTAATGTGATTACCATTTGTAAAAGAGCACTTGGGCTGCAGAGTGAGAGTGGATTGCAGAGCCAGAGAGGAAGCAGGGAGACCAGTGAGGATGCTCTTCCAGAGATGCAGGGGGGAGAAGACAGTGGTGTGGCCTGGGGACATAAAGGTGATGGAGAGAAGGGGCCAGTAAGGAGCCATGTTTTGGAGGTAGATCCGGCAGGACTAGCTGACGACGGAGACGTGGGAGGCAAAAGAAGCGTAAATTGAGGGGAACAGACAGGGAAGATCAAGGATGAGGCACGGGGAGGGCTTTTTTGGTTGAGTAATGCTGCTTTAAATTGTTCCCCCAAAGTCTTGTGTTTCCTCCTAAAATAATTATGGAAGGGGTGATTGTCACCAAATTGCCACAATTGAAATGGAATGCTTTTCGGTCTTTAACAAAGAGACAGGAGTTCATTTTAGCATGTCACATGTCGTCCCCCCCAACCCCCCCCCACCTTGAACCTAATCTATTGTCACGTGAAACCTGCTCCCCGAGGCATGCAGACTTAAAGTTCTGACTGTGTACATCAAAAAGGGAGACTCTTATCTAAGTTAAAATGTAACCTCCTCCACCATAAACTATAAAGGGAGGTAAACGCAGGTAAGCCTTTAGAAGGTTAAAAAAAAAAAAAAGATTCTTTCTAAGCCAGTAGCTTTACTTTTTAAATTTCCAATATAATTAGCATTACAGTTGGACTTGTGGAACCTAACACCTTATAAAGTCATCTCTACTATTTATGAAATCGGAGTAAATTTGCTTGACGTCTGATGAAAAAGCCCACGAATCTCAATGTTTTCTATTTTGAAAAGTTGGGAGAAATACCACCTATGCACGTATGCTAGTATTACTAAATAGAAAACTGTTAGAAATGTGAACACCTCAGGCTTCTAAAAGCATTAAGTGTATGAACAAATTATACTCATTCTCATTTTCTGAATGCTCTCTATTTAGCCCAGCTAGATTACATGCGTTATTTCACTTCATCCCACTGTGGGAGTGAGGAAGCTATGGCTCCAAGTGTCTTGCCCTTGGTTACCTAGCTTGGGCCGGTGTCCGCAAGGGCATTTACCATTGTTTGTATTTTAAAATGAAAACAAAAAAAAAACCTTCTCTCTCAAAACTAGATCTTAAAATGAATATCAAGATGTTCAATATGGCTAGTTGTAATATTTGATACAACCTTACTAGGATTCTTTCCTGCTCTGTAAAATTCTAGCCATTCTTAAGTACTGATAAAAAGCAAAATCTATACATCATTGCTATTCAAATGAATGGCTCTGGATGAGTTGCCAAGGCTGCTAGTAGCAACTCTCTAAGGTGGCCATTAGAATCCCCCACTGACTGATGAGGAGACTGAAGCTCACAGAGAGATTAAGTAACTTGCCCAAGGTCACAGTGCCTCTGCAGGTGACAGAACCCAATCCATGTCTACTAACCTGTAAGCCCATCCATGTTCTTTCCTCTCTCCCACATGCCTTCCTAGGAACAGATACGACAAATCTGAAATTCAGATGGGGTGCCTGAAAAGAGGCAGAAATTTTTTGACTCTCTGTCCTATTTGAGACTTGTGCTAGGGTGACAGTCCCTTTCACTCAACTGTTAATGGCTTAGAAATGCAATTGCTTGTTTGTGCTTCTGGCAGCAAGCTAAACATGCTGGATAAGTAGCTTCTGCCTTGGGGAATGAACTAGAAAATCAGGAAAAACCATCATCTGTATATACTACACATCTTCTGCTTTATTGCAAATGGGACAAATTATTCATCTGGACAAGGGTAATTCACTCAGCCCTCGAGCCTGTCTTCTGATGACGTCACAGTGTTAAGAGCCAAGTCAGCACTGACCCAAATGCACTCTGCTCTGCAGTCTTGCTTTTTGATGCCTAACATGTCTGCTTTGTCCCCATCATATATAATGGCTGCTCATTTTTACTTCTGCCTGGGAAATTCTATTTTATCCTGATGAATTTTAATTTTTCAATCAATTTAAAGGTGAAAAGTATATTGAGGTGAGAGCAGACAGGCACAAGGAATCTTTATGGGGTCATGGAAATGTTCTTAAATTGGATTGTGGCGATAGCTGCACAATGTAAATTTACTAAAGATCATTGAATTGTACACTTAAAAGGAGTGAATGAATGGCATGTAAATTACACCTCAATAAAGCTTTTTTTTTTTTAAGAATACTGAGATAAAGCTAATAGATTATGGAGGTAAATTCTCCTTTCTGGTTGAAAGGCTAAAAATATCACGTTGTAAGAAAGCACTGAAGGGAGTTCCTTTGCTGCTTTCTTGGGGGGAAAAAGTCCCACCCTTTCCTTCTGGAACACCAAGGCACCTACATCCTATCCCTGCTGGGTGTCATGGCCTGTATGGTGAAAGAGGAATTTTTCTCCTTGGAAGCAGCCAGGAATGCTAAATGGTCATTGAGTACCTGGAGGGGAGAAAATAAGGGAATATCTGGAAAGGCTGGAGGAGAAATGGTACCTGAGGGAGGTCTTCAATGATGAAGAGGAATCAGCCAAGTGAGGGAACAGTGTATGAAAAAGCTGAGAAGTGAGAAAGGCTGCCCCTTTGCGAGATGGCGCCTGGAAGGGGAGCTACAAGCACTTCACCACAGCCGATATTAAAGGTCCCGTTAGGAGGGCAAACTCCTGGGAACCACCCCAGACCTACTGAAGAAGAATGGCTTGTGGTAGGACCTAGGAACATGCATCTTAACAAGCCACCCACTCCCCTAACCAGGTTACCTATGCACCCTGAAGTGTGAGAACCACCAAGACAGGTCCTAAGTAAGGCCTCATACACCATGCTAAAGTGTTTGCATAATACCCCAAAAGCAACGAAACACGGTGGACAGATTTTAAGCAGCAAGGTGAGGATGGACTTGAACTTTAAACACAGCAGTCTGGCATGGCACATGATTTTGGGGCAGAGAAAGAACCCTAGAGCTCCCTCCAGGGCCCAGGAGTGCACACACACTGTCACCTCCTTTACCTTTTAACCTCTTAGACTAAGTAGCCGAACACAAACATACCTCCTAGTCTCCTATTAACATCTAGGTGCTTTACAATCTTATGGAAATGTCATAAGAAGGTTATGACATTCACCAATGTTAAAGAGGGGACCATCCTGCACAGCCACACATTTGGAGAAACTAGAGGTTACCACACATACCATTTAGGTGTCAGGGGGCAAATGTCAGTTTCAAAATATTACGGACATGGCCAAGTCCCTTGCTGACTATTATAAACACTGTTCTGCTGAAACAGACGGCCCTTTGAGCCCATGTTTATACTCTCTTTTGCGGTAAGTGGTTTCCCCTCTCCGCTCAGGGAGGGAGAGGTGTGAGGATTATAAACTTGCAGAACTGACCTAGCTGGAGTCCTGAGATTAGCCTTAGAGGTATCCGCATCATCCTAAAGAAATCCAAGTGGAAGAGGAGTCTTGCAGGACTCTGCATAGGCCGACCTTTATACAAGGTCAGTTCCTTATGGGACTGGGAAATCAATGTCAAGTATCCGCATCATGCAGCCTTAATAATAATAGAACTAAGGGCCAACATTTGCACCCCATATGCTAAGCACTTTATAGGGTGTTAATCCTCTCAATAACCCTCTGAGGACTTTCCTGGTGGTGCAGTGGTTAAGAATCCACCTGCCAATGCAGGGGACACGGGTTCGAGCCCTGGTCCAGGAAGATCCCTCATGCCGCGGAGCAACTAAGCCCGTGTGCCACAACTACCGAGCCTGCGCTCTACAGCCCGTGAGCCACAACTACTGAGCCTATGTGCCACAACTACTGAAGCCCACACGCCTAGAGCCCATGCTCCACAACAAGAGAAGCCGCGGCAATGAGAAGCCCACGCACCGCAACGAAGAGTAGTCGCAGCTCTCCACAACTAGAGGAAGCCCACTTGCAGCAACGAAGACCCAACGCAGCCAAAAGTAAGTAAGTAAATAAATAAATAACTCTCTAAAGCAGGTTCTACAACATTATCCCCATTTGACTGATGAAGAAACTGAAGCTTAGAGAGATTAACTTATCCAAGGCTGTACATGGAAGAGCAGGGATTCAAACCTGTCTGACTCCAGAACTTCTGCCATAGCACTTCATGGGGTGTGTCAAACAGATTTCTATGTTTTCCGAGTTTTTGATGCCTATAATAGGAGTATTAAGGAAACAAGCATATTTAATTCATAAAGCTTACGACACTTTATAAACAAACTCACGTATAGCCCTAGAAATCACCTAGTACAGGGGTCAGCAAACTGTTTCCACAAAGACCCTATAAATATTTAGGCCACGTGGGCCATACAGTGTGTCCTAACTACTGCCTCTGACATTGTGTATAAACAGCAACAGGCAACGCCTAAACAAACGGGCATGTCTGTATTCCAATAAAACTTTATTTACAAGAACAGGCAGGAGGGAGGCGACATTGTCCTTGTAGCACAGTCTGCCACTCCCTGACCTAGTGAAAAGGGCCATGAATGTAGAGTCAGAGCACTTGGCTTTTAACCCTCTTTCCATGCCTAAGCGAGCTGGGTGGCCTTCGGCCAGTCACTGCCTGTGTCTACGCTGTGTACTTCTGCATTAGTTTCTCCCCTATAGGCTGCAGAAATAAGGTGAAACTATATTCGGACACACTAAAACAGATTCTCCATCAAACCCATAAATAATAAACCGTGACAGCAATACCTTAAGGTAAAGCAGAAGGGAAGAGAGAACTAGCACGTTAAGGGTACTTCTATGTGTCAGGTGCTTTGTAAAACAGACTCGTGGGCTTCCCTGGTGGCGCAGTGGTTGAGAGTCTGCCTGCCGTTGCAGGGGACACGGGTTCGTGCCCCGGTCCGGGAAGATCCCACGTGCCGCGGAGCGGCTGGGCCCGTGAGCCATGGCCGCTGAGCCTTCGCGTCCGGAGCCTGTGCTCCGCAACGGGAGAGGCCACAACGGTGACAAGCCCGCGCACCGCAAAAAAAAAAAAAAAAAAAAAAAAACCAAAAACCTCGTATTTCATCCTGTTTGCCAACCTTATGGCGTAGTTATCATTATTCCTGTTTTATAAATGAAAAGCCTCAGACAAGTTAAATAACGAGCCCCAGGTAACACAGCAAATGAAACGAGAAGCCTAGATCGGAATCCAAGCCAGTGGTACCTATTCTTGAACAACAAGCACTCGGGCGATGAGTTTGCACAGATGATAACATCTGAGTGCTTCCGGCAGAGGGTCCTGGAGCCAGGCCTCATTCCCCTCTCTTCCGGACTCTCCCACTCTGTCATCTGTGTTGCCCGCCTCCTCTCAAAAAGATCCTACCCCATTTGGTCTGAAAAAACGATGTGAGACTCTGAGGTTTGTTGCCTTTAGCTCTGAGTGGAAGGACTGTGATTCACGCATGGAAAATAGACCAGGAAGCCCAGAACTCTGGGGCAAAGCAGCCTAAAGAAGCAGGGCGAGAGAAAAGGAGGACAGCGAACCTCAGAGAAACCCTGACTGGTCCTGCTGACCGCACCAGAGTCGTGGGTCCAGGGGTTCTGCGTCTGAGAACTTAGCTGAGGGTAAGAGTCCATGTGACAAAACACAGCCTATGGAAGTACTCGATCGTGCCTGACTTGTCTGCCTCCTTAACTAGTGCATTGCAGGTTACAGTCATCAGTTTAAAACTAAGTACTTTGGAAAGGGGGCTGGGAAAGGAGAAAGTGAAACCAAGAAATGGGATCATCATTGCATCCTTTATCAAAAAAAAAAAAAAAGAAAGAAAGAAAGAAAAAGAAACACATTTCCCAAATGTGGGAGGATACATATGTCAAGGAAGAAAATTGAAAAAAACAAACGAAAACAAAAAACCCAAACTGCTTAGCTGAGCGTTCAAGACCTACCAAAATCTGCTGGAACACCCACAGCACTGCCTTCCAGCCTCAAGCACAGAGCCCTCGAAGAGTCTGCACTTCAGCCTCCACCAAGCTCCACCCAGGCCCGGGCATGTCCCCCCGCTGCTCTGTCTGCCTGAAGGAATGAAGACGTGATCTGCTCTCCATGGCTGCCTGCTAAAACTCCACCCTTCAAAGTCCAGATCCCATGTCACCTTCTAGATCACAAACGTCAAAGCCGAGAACTTCAGAAACAGATCATCAAGGTCAATTCCTTCCGGTTACGTAAGAGGAAACCAAGGCCCAAAGGGGTTAAGTCACACAGCTGGGCAGTAAAGACTTGGTCTGGAAACCAAGTTAGCTGATCTGACTCGGGGGCGGAGGGGCAGGGAGGCACACGCCTCACCAACACCTTCAGGGTGAGTGACGACCCCAGGAAAGCCCTCTCTTCCTCCTCCTCCTCCTCCTTGAAGCCCCAGGCCTGCTTACAAGCTCGCCGAACTCTCCCCTCCATTCCAGGTGGGAGTGGTTTTGTGTGTCCATATTCCTGATCGCCTGCTCCAGAGGGATCAAAACCATGTCTTTCCCATCGTGTTATCCCAGTACCTAGCTAGCGCTGCACAGACCGGGCCTTCAGGGGGCTGTAACAGTCATTCGACAAAACAAAAACACCAGAAAACAACCTCTCTCCCCACCTCCGGTCCTGTCTTCCTCCAATCAATCGGCCTCCATGCACTGCCAGAGGGACCCACCTACAGCACGGCTCTCACCACACCTCTGCTCAGCTGAAACCCTTCAACGCACACCAGCACATCATGATATCCACGATTCTGCATGAAAAACTTAGAAGAGCCCTTCCTGCCCTTGAGCCTCATTTCCTGCCACCCAGGGCACCACAAGCACTTCTTCACCTCCGAACCCTATGCCTGCTGTTCCCTCTCCCCGGGAAGCACTGCAAGAGTTCCCTTTGTCCCCAGCTCTCTTCTACATGCCTAACCCCTACTCATCCCTCAAGATCCACAACGTCTAAGAAACGGCCTCCTTGAGGAAACCATCCCTGATTACCCATTCCCTCCCCCCACTCCAGGTGAGATGCCCTCCTCCGTGCTGCCAAAGCACCTTGGCATCCCTCCTGTGTAGTTCTCAGCACAGAGAATTGCATCCATTTGTTTACACACCTGCCCCCCACCTCCCACTAGACCATCACTTAGGGCAGGAGCACCTGGCATAAAACCCATACATTAACTTAGACTGAATAATCTTCTCCTTCACTAGTTACAATCAGACCCAACAAATATACATAGTGCATCACTTCACTAAAATATTGTAAAATATAGGTCCACAGATCTCAGCAAAAAAAGCTCTTACTACACACCCAGTCTTTCAATAAAGAGCTCAAGATGCATAATGGCATTATGAACTGCCAGGAAGTCAATACGTCAAGAGTCCCTTTAGAGAGGTGTGGTGACCTAGCCAGTATGGCCGACTGGCCAGAGTGGCTCCGAGTATGTGACCGACTCCCACTAAAGCACAGGGATGGAAGAGGAAAGTTCTGACACAGTGACCAAGGGGAGGTTTGACAAAGGGAAGCTCTCCCCAGGAAGCCTCTCAGCGCCCAGGCGAGTCCCCGGGCACTCCTCTCCTGGGAAGTGAGCACACAGTAACTTCAGGAGACCTGCCTGAGCTGGCCACCAGGGCACCTGAGACTGGGGGCCGGGGGACTGTCAACAGACAGCCAGACGGAAACCACTAGCCTCTCAGAATTCACAGTATCCAGTTCACACGGTGCATAATTAGTAACAGCACCCGTGCGCAGGGAGCTAAGATAGGAAGGAAAGCAAACAGCTAACCCAAGGAGGAACTGATTCCTGTCGAAGAAGCACGCCTGCACCACTGGACTTGAGGGGGAGGTAGGAGGTGTGGGGCAAAGGGGACGTGAGCAGAAAATGAGGGCAAGTTTCACTGAGAAAGTAGCATTCCCAGAACAGATGGGCTTTCAAATGATTCAAAATTCAACATGTCAGGAAAATTGCCTGTTTGTTAACCTGAGCTGGCATCCAGGCTGACGACGGTAAGCTGATGCTATTTTCTTCCTCTCGCTCACCTGCAGGACCAATTTACAAACATCCTTTCCTAACCTTGCCCAGATTCATCCACTCATAAGCAAATGGCCGTGCTCCCTCAGTAAGGAAAGTCACAGTGAGCCAAGCAGGTGAGTCGATTCTGCATGAGGTCCTTCCCCACCCTCCACACCCACCGGAAGGCTGAATCCTACCCAGTTGTCTTCTTAGGTAACAGCACCCCCAGCCAGCCAAGAATCATCTCTTACCGGCTCCTCCCTTCCCCCCATTCCACTGCCCCTCCAACTGGAGAACAGGCTACCAGGTCAATTCCTCCTCCAAGCTCTCCCTGAGAAGTCCCTTCTTTCTGGCCTCCTCTCTCCAACCCCATGACCCCTGCTCCACTCCAGCCCTCATCACCTCCCATTCTGAACTGTCGCAGCAGCCTCTTGCCCTTCCTGCCACCACCTCCAGTCTGGCTGCACCAACTTCACCAGACTTAGCTTCCTAAAATAAATAATTGTATCACTCTTGCCTAGTTAAAAAGCCCTCTGGGTCCCCATTTTTTAGGAGATCGCAGCCCTCAAAGGCACTCCTCCCCATATGCTGAGCACCTTGCTGACCCCAGGGTGTGCTCTCATCCCCCCCCCATCTCAACTTCCACCCATGCCTCTGCCTTATCACACTTGCTCCACCTAGCACACGCTTCAAGATCCAGTTCAGGGAGCTGGATTCTTCCAGCTCCATTCTTCTTCCTCAAAATTGCTTTGCCTATTCGGGCTCTTTTGTGTTTCCATAGGAATTTTAAAAGTTTTTGTTCTAGTTCTGTGAAACGTGCCATTGGTACCTTGATAGGGATTGCATTGAATCTGTAGATGGCCTTGGGTAGTATGGTCATTTTAATAATATTTATTCTTCCAATCCAAGAACACAGTATGCATTTCCATCTGTGTAATCTTGGATTTCTTTCATAAGCATCTTATAGTTTTCAGAGTACAGGTCTTTTGCCTTCTTAGGTAGGTTTATTCCTAGGTATTTTATTATTTTTGATGCGTTGGTAAGTGGGATTGTTTCCTTTATATACATACTACTATATATAAAATAGATGACCAACAAGGGCCTCCTGTATAGCACAGGGAGCTATACTCAATATCTTGCAATAACCTAAAATGGAAAAGAATCTTAAAAAGAAAAAAATATATAGAGAGATACAGATACATTTGAATCACTTTGCTATAGACCTGAAACTAACACAACATTGTAAATCAACTATATTTCAATAAAAAAAAATTTTTTAAAGACCCAGTTCAAATACCACCTCTTCTTTAAAGTCTTTGCCAGCCGCTAAACGAGGGCAACCAACCATTCCCGTTTGCACCTGTTGTCCTGGAGTAATTACTGAAAGCAGCACACTGACTTCCCCAGGGCCCTGCTGTGGATGATAAATTATATGGCCCTCCTACCTAAAATCTACCCTGACCCAAAGACAGCGCTCATTACTTGTGTAACTGTGTCTTTTGCTAGAGCGTGTGTTCCTCAAGAGCAATCAAGCCATCTTATCTCAGTATGGACTTCCAGCACCTGAAGACTGCCTGCACCTGGGGAGGTGCTCAATGAACACTGATGGAATGAAAGAATGAATCTGATCCGAAGAAAACTGTAGCAATCAGTTTTATCTAAACTTCATCTAAAATGCCAGTGGGGAAAATTTCTAAATCAGAATTAGATCGAAAAAATCCTGGGCCAAAAATTCAGGCCATGAAAGCATCTGTCACATAAACCATTTCTTTCCCTAATCCAGTGTTTCTCAACATTTTTTTCAATATTGTCCCCCTGCCCCAGGAGCCTTTTTAGACATTTTTTTCCTAACCACATCCCCCATGAAATGTTAATAGCACAGAGATATATCTGTACTTTATACATAAAAAAGCAAGTATAAAGTTATTCTTCTTATATAATAATAATGGCAATAAGAATGTTAAGTCACGTTTTAAAATTTAAAGCTATTAACATTAAACTTTGTATTTGCTGAGTAACTTTTAATGTAATTTTAATGTAAAAAGGTGATGTATCAAATTATACATAAAATTTGCCAATTTCTACATAATAATAGCAATGTAACCAAATTTTTCAAAGACTTTCAAAACTGCTATTTTTCCAGAAAAGGTAAAACAATTGAAAAAAAATCTTCTTAGAAGTTATTTTTCATGAACTTAACTCTTGTTTTATATGAGAAAATAATTTTTAACTTATCCAGCTGCTACATATTCAGATATCATCAATAGTTTCTCTTTTCAATACTTGGCATAGTTATTAGTGGGTTGAATAATTCTAATAGGATTAAAGAATAAAATATAAAGTACTTTTATTTAATTTTCAAATCCCAAGTCACACACAAAGCAGTGTGGGTCAAACATAAGCACTTAACATCCACAAGGCAGCCAAAGCCAGCCCTAATGGATAAGGAAGTCACCAACAGAGATATGACTTCAGGATCAAGCTACTGATGGACAGAAAGTTCTCTAGTCATAGCCATCTATTTGCCATAGGTTTGTAGTAATGACCCTGCATACATTCTGTATATCTTCCATGAACTCAATGTCAATGTTGCTTGTGTAATACCCAAGAAAAACCAATGAGAGAAATTTAAATGTTAAGAAGTAAGATTTTACCCACCAAGCTTTGAAGGGCCACAAACCACTGGAACATCTGAGAAGTTTCTGCCTCCCTCCAGAACCAATTTTTGCTGCCCCTGAGGCTGCAAGCCCTAACCTCTGTGTTCCCACGTTTATCCTCCTAGCACCTAGAGAAAAAAACAAAAAACACCAGTTTACCTAAGAAAACACCCCATCCCACAACTATCATAAGGGCCCCTCTACTACCATCATCTCCTTGGGTACTTTGAAAGAAAAGGGATTCCCATACTATTAGCCTTTCTCCCAAACAAAGGAGCCCCCCACCTCTAAAAGTGTAGACTTTTGGAGCTAGAAGAACACTCGGGGCTCATGGAGCCCCTCCATCTTCAGATGAGGAAACTTAAAAGAGCCCTAAGAGGTTGAGAGACTGGCTCAATCAAGGTCACTATATTGTTATAGACAGAGACCTTGTCAGCCTGGGTCACTGTTGTATCTCCAAGCTAGGACCAGGCTTGGCACATAACACAGTCAGATGTTTGCACACTTAATGAATGAATGGCTACTGGGCAAATTAGTGACAGAGCTGAAAGCCCAGTTCACCTAATTCCTAACCTACTACTTTTCCAACTACACCAATTTGTCCCTTTTTACTTTCCTAGAATATCAAATAGTGGCCTCAAAGACTATCAAATTTATATTAAGTGTTTGAAAAGCTTCCCAGCTCTTTTAGTTTCACACATCCAAGAAGTTGAAGAGCAGGGTCTTGTGCACTTGTGGTAGAGTGCTTCAGTCCACTGAAAGTGAGGGACTTTCCACAAATAAGTCAAGGGTACTCGGCTGACAATGCATCACTTCTTACTTGCTTACCCTGCCTTGATCTCTTTTCTAGAGTTCTTGTTCACGTGCCATATCTCCTTACCCAGACTGAGAACCGTAGAGAGCCAAAACTGCCTTCCGTTTCTAAGACACCTACTAAGTTTAAGCACGAAGCAAATGTTCAATAAATGTTTGCAAAATTTATTCCAATGGAAATGGTGCACCATGAGGGACAAAAGTGCATCTGGCATGAACAAAAAAATTCTGTTTGTACTTTGCTCATTTCCTAGGACCAGTAGAGTACCTAACATGTAACGGGAGCCTAACAGTTACTGAATTTTAAAAAACAAATGAAAGATATGGCAAAAACTGAGAAGTTATTAAGCATAGTCTTCATTCATTCAATAAATTCATTGAATTTATTCACTCAATAAATATGTATTACCAAGTATCTGTGTGCCAGGCTCTCTGCTGCTCTGAAACCTAATTTCCCCCACAGAGCTAGAGCCCTCCTCCCTAGCAAACACATGGCATTAAGTTCACCTTGCAGGCTGTGGGCACAGCTAGGGTAGCCATGTCTCAATATGCCCAAGACAGTCCCAGTTTACACGTATTGTCCAAGCGTTCTCTCCCAACAATGCCCTGGTCTAGAAAATTATATCACCCTAAGTGTAGCAAATCTTTTTCAACAAGAAGCCCAGGGATTCAAACATTTCACTCCACATTTACTAGCTACTCCCAGTGCCTTTATTTTGGCTGTGCCATGCAGCATGTGGGATCTTAGTTCCCCAACCAGGGATCGAACCCATGCCCCCTGCAGTGGAAGGGCAGAGTTCTAACCACTGGACTGCCAAGGAATTCCCTACTCCCAGTCTTGTTTCCTTATTTCTAATACAGGCATAACACATTAAACTAAATGGTTATAAATAGAAAAGTGGCTGGGGACAAGGCTGGGACATCAGATTGAGACTACACTGTAGAGAGCCTTGCATGCCAAGAACAGGGATACATAATTTAATATACAGCAGGGAGCGATAAAAACCTTTAAGGGAGAAAGTGAATGTATAGTCAAAGCACCATGAAAGTGTTATGACGTTGATTACAGAAAAGATCTAAGACAGGAGGAATGAAAAAAGCTGGCTCCAGGTCGTACCAAAAAGACAGCCTAAAACTAAATAAAGAAAGGTTGTCACAGATGAAAACGGCAACAAATATGCTATTTCATCATTTGCCTTTATGTGTAATTTAAAAGTTTCAACAATAGATGCAGCTATGCAAGCTCTAGTTCATTGATCTGTGGTCCTGATACCCTCCTTGGAAGGCACAGGTTGTAAGGAAGCTTCTGGACAGTCCGACTTGCCCTCCTGTCAGCCAGTCGTGTAAAGGAGCTGGAGTTCGGTTTTTGTTTTATTTTAAGGGCTACATTTCAAACATAGTATTCGTTGTCAAAAGAGTTTCCCAACACTGAAAGAGATGGACAGGAAGCTTAACCCGCCAACTCCAGATCTTCCACTATTGCATCATTTGAAACTAAGCCTCCTCCGGCAGAGACTTGTAAAATTCAAGTCAGGTAAAATGGCAGAAGCAGCCACTCAGGGTGCTGCTGCTGCAGCCGCCGCCGCTGGCCTCAACTTCAAGCGCCGGAGAGCGCGTCTCTCCGGAGCTGCCAACTGCTCAAAAGAACAGTCGATAAATCAACAGGTCCTGCTCGCCCGCCCGAGGGTGCTCAGACCCGGGCGCGCCAGCCACAGGAGGAAGTCGCTAATTATTTAAAGACAGGCGAGACCACTGGAGGCCGGAGTCGGTTCTCCAAGCGCCTTCCCTCCGTCCACCACCCACAATGGGAACCTGCTGGGAAAAGGCCCGGGCCCCGTACACAGAGGGGAAAGCACCAATTCCTGGGCTGCTGCTCCAGGTCCCTAGCCCTCCAGCCCCTGGGCAGCCCTGCAGTGCAGACACCCCGAGGGCTCCTTTTTCCTCCTGCTGTCCCCCTCCTCTCATCGATTGCAAGCCTTTCTGTTCTGCCACCGGCAACTTCCAGAGAAGGTGAGATTCCCAGGTCAAGAGACGATTCTACAAACTCTAAAGGGCCAATGTCGGGACTTCAGAGTCAGACCTCATAAAGCCCAGGCGTCCCTGGTGAGGCTCAGTACTGCTCTATACTGCGGGTCCTGCGCTCCCGCGCGTTCGCACCCATCCACCCGCTGGCCGGACGTGGTGTCCTCCGATCCGCAAGAGCCCACGGTGCCGGCGCCCGCAACTTCAGCAGCGCCTCCGCTCCGAGAGCCGCAGAGACCCTCCTCGCTCCAGCGAGGACAGACCTCCCAAGGCCTGGTGTCCCCAGCCGCAACCCCTGTCCCTTCCTCCGGGCGGGAGGCTGCAGGTCCCAGACAGGGAACCAAGGGGGCGGGACCTTGGCCGTCCCTGCCGGACTCGCTCAACCCTGCCGAGCTCGCTCATTCCTCCCGGGCTCCAGGGACAGTGCCCACACTCCCACCGGCCAGTACCTCGTCCGCTTCCAACTCTGCTCTGTTGCCTACGAGCGCCATGTTCCTCCTCCGGCTGCCGCCGCCCAGAAACCAAACAGGGAACTCAGAGCCAACTCAGTTTCTCGGCTCCGGGCTCAGCCCAGCGCCGGCAAGGGAGGAAGAGGATGACCCAGCGCTCCCGCCGGGTCCCGGGCGGGGCCAGCGCGCAGCTGAGCGTGTGCTTTCCCCGCCCCCGGCGCCCGCACACCAGACGAGCATCCATTTCCCGAGCCGGCGCCGGGTGGAGGGCCTCTACACAAGCTCCGCCCCCTGCAGGCCTCGCCCCGGCCTCTACGCGGCTCTGACTAGAGTAGCCAATCAGATTCCCCAACGCTTTTCCGCCTCCAGACGGCATCCACTTAGGATCCACATGGGCGGGGTCATTCCGTGGGCGGAGTCACCTCGTGGGCGGAGTCGCCTCGTGGGCGAAGTCACTGGCGAACTTCGCTGGTCTGGCCCACTCTCTGGGAAGGCACCTGAGAGTACCAGCTTCCACTACTCTGTGAGGAGGCCTGGAGCCAAGAGAGCGCTGGGTTAACGAGGCCAACCAAGGTCAAAGCCACCTATCCCTGATGCCCCTTTGAACCGTCCACCTGGTCCCTGGGCCAGTGCCAGTCCCCTTCCCTCGCCAGGTGCGCACTGCATCTCGCAGATGGTGAGGCCAGAGAGCAGCCTTGAGTCAAGGTCACAAGTCACCCAAAGGTCTCTGTCATTACACCTGTCCAGACACTAAGTCAGGGACATCATCTTCAGATACAGGAATGCTGTGTTTGCTTCTGTGTATGTTTGAAAAATAACAGAAAAACCACAGGACATATATTTATACAACTTAGAGCTCCTCTACTCCTCCTCCCAATATCCTGTCACGATGACCCATTTTGTAACCCCAAACATATGTGCATAATTCGTGTTTGAACTATAAGATCCATGAGGGTGGGGATGCTGTTTGTCTTCTTCAAAACTGTATCCCCAGCACCTAGAACAGTGCCTTACACGTAGTAGATGCTCAACAAATATTTGTTGGCTTCGTTTAGAAGTTGATTCCTGCATCTAACATGTAAGGTAATTGAACTATCCAACTGAAAAATTATAAGCTACATTTTTTAGGGTATTTTGGGGGGGGGTGGTCAGCTTTATTTTACATACAATAAAATTCACCAAGTTGAAGTTTGTAATTTGATAACAGATGTTTACAAAACACCATTCCAATCATGAAAACACACCCAAAAAGTTCCCTGTGCCTCTTTGCTGTCAATTTCCTTCCCCCACTCCCTGGCCTCTGGCAACCACTGATCTGCTTTCTGTCACTCTCATTTTGCCTTTTCTAGAATTTCATATAAATTCAATCACAGAGCACATGGTCTTTTGTGTCTGGCTCATGAAGGGCTATTTAATGGTCAACCAGAGACAATTATAAAAATTGCTAACATTTATTGAGTACTTATTATGTGCCAGGACTATGCTGAGCCCCTTGCATAAATTATCTCCTTTACCCTTCATAACCCCATGAAGTAGGTGCTGTTAACTTACAGATGAGTGAAATGAGGGTCAGAGAGTTTAAGTAACTTGTTTGAGGTCAGACAGCTATTAAGGAAGTAGGGATGCCAGAATCTGAACTTCAGCAATCTGACCTTAAGGCGTGGTGGTAACCATTGTTCTGCACTGCCTCCAGCCACCACCTTCCCTTTCTTTCTCCCTATTTGTTTCAGTAGATCAGCTGCCTGCACATGTCTATTACACATACTTTCAGTGAGTCACCCTAGCATCCTTGAAACTTGCTCTACAATTTTAATGAGTCACTATGTACCTTTATACTAGAAAAATAAAATGGCTTCTACCCCACAAGCAACATGGAAAAAAATGGATTAGATTACGGTGATGATTGCACAACTCTATGATTTACTACAAATCCTTGAAGTGTATAATTATAATGGGTGAGTTTTATGGTCATGTACATTATATTTCAATAATGCCACTTTTAAAAACAGGTTAACACATTCTTTCAGCACTCTTAGAATCAGATATGTGGAGCTAGAAAGGACCTAGGGGTCATTTAATTCCAGTACACCTGAAAGTTTCCATTCCTCCCCCAACCTCCTGTTTATGCTTAGCTTTCTGAGGCTGGATTTCCTGTCTGGGTCCAGATTCCACTCTGTATTGCTCATGCATGATTCCGTTTTTTAAAGTTCTAAAATTTAGTTGGCTCCTAAATTAATATCACATTATTTGACATTGAACTATCCTCTGGTGGCTTCTTCCTCTCTTGTATGCTTTATTATTGTCTTTCAAACTTCAACTCCTCAAATTTTGAAGAGGTACAAAAGAACTTGGCACTAATTAGTGGCATGATTATGTTATAGTGAGAATTAAGTTTAATTTTTCAGAAATCATTCTTATAGATAAAAGTTGGTAATTTTTTTAAAATCAGAGATCAAATCTGAAGCCCCATATACTTTAATAAAAATTAACTTAATTTATTTATTTATTTTGGGCTGCATTGGGTCTTCGTTGCTGCACATGGTCTTTCTCTAGTTGCGGTGAGCAGGGGCTACTCTCTGTTGCGGTGCGCAGGCTTCTCATTGCGGTGGCTTCTCCTCGTTGCGGAGCAGAGGCTCTAGGCACGCGGGCTTCAGTAGTTGTGGTGCGCGGGCTCAGTAGTTGTGGCGTACAGGTTCAGTTACTCCATGGCATGTGGGATCTTCCCAGACCAGGGCTCGAACCCTAGTCCCCTGCATTGACAGGCGGGTTCTTAACCACTGTGCCACCAGGGAAGTCCTGCCTTGTATACTTTTTTTTTTAACATCTTTATTGGAGTATAATTGCTTTACAATAGTGTATTGCATGTGGGATCTTCCCAGACCAGGGCTCGAACCCTAGTCCCCTGCATTGACAGGCGGGTTCTTAACTACTGTGCCACCAGGGAAGTCCTGCCCTGTATACTTTTTTTTTTTAACATCTTTATTGGAGTATAATTGCTTTACAATAGTGTATTAGTTTATGCTTTTTTTTTTAATCCACAAGCATTTATTTACAATTCTGAAAACTTCCACATAATTACAAATGGGACAATAGTAGTAAATTACTATTTGGATAAAGAAAAGATACAAGT
>NC_041222.1:57625761-57630610 GCF_002837175.3 Physeter macrocephalus
TGTTGGTCTTATAGTTCCAGCTTGCTAAAAGATACAGGCTTTGGGTGGAAACACAAAAAAATCCAGACCTGGCCATAACAGGGTTTCCAGAAAGTATGGGAACTAGCAAAGAGTAGGCCTCTGGATGGGAGTGGGTCCAACATGAGATAAAACAATGCCTTAATGGGTATGTAGTATGCTGGGATGGAAAATATAGGAGCAAGGGATATTTGGAGAATCAGACAGCTAAGTATTTGACACTAACAAAATCTACCAGTATCTGATAGGGCCTCACGTACCATGCAACGGTTTGAGGGATTCCAGTATTTAATTAAATCAAAATGTGACAATGGGAAGAATTAAGGAGAGCCTCAGGGCTAGAGGAACTGGGTATGTTACACCAAGACCTGTCTCAGTTAACCTGATGGGTTCAAAATGCAGGAAGTGGGTATACAGGACAAGACAATACCCTAACTAAAAGAATAAAGGTTTAGGTCAGGGTAGGGCCTGATGTTCCTAAGTGTTGAAATAGAGCTCTTTAGTTTCTTCCTCCTACATGTAAGATTCTTCTAGTGGTTAAGATGATGCTGAGCCTGCAAGGTAAAGTTAAATGGCTGGAACTAGGTAGAGAAAATAAGTTACATAGGCTCGGAACCAGGAAAAGCCTAACTAAGGGTTTGCCTAAACAGAATTGAATGTTGGAACTGAATATTTTAATATGTAAACATTTTACTGATACCAAAATTTGTCCTACCACACTTCCCTCAATCTCACACCACCCACCCTAACCTGAAGTAGCTATGGGTCCCTTGATTTCCATGGAAATATAGAGAAAAGAGACACTGATCTGGCTTGCAGGTATTTAGTAAGTTGTTACCTTCACATCACATACTAGTATAATGTAAGTAGGCCATCTGAAGTATGAAGCTTAGGGGAAAAACCTTGAAGAGTTAAATGGCTGGAACTAGGGAGAGAAAATAAGTTACATAGGCTCGGAACCAGGAAAAGCCTAACTAAGGGTTTGCCTAAACAGAATTGAATGTTGGAACTGAATATTTTAATATGTAAACATTTTACTGATACCAAAATTTGTCCTACCACACTTCCCTCAATCTCACACCACCCACCCTAACCTGAAGTAGCTATGGGTCCCTTGATTTCCATGGAAATATAGAGAAAAGAGACACTGATCTGGCTTGCAGGTATTTAGTAAGTTGTTAGCCTCACATCACATACTAGTATCATGTAAGTAGGCCATCTGTAGTAGGAACCTTAGGGGAAAAACCTTGAAGAAAACGTAAAAGCTTAAGCCACATCTCTATACTACAACACCTTTCACAATTTCTTCTCAGATAAGCATCATCCCCATCAGTGAAAAAACTCATATCTCATAATAGGAAAAACAGGCCTAAAAATTAAATGTGTGTCTTTGGAGGTCCCATCTATGGGATATCTTCCTGGGACTAGAAAAGTCACCAGAAAGATCAATCTTTGCACCCCTGAAAGCTTGCCACCAAGGAAAATGACTAGATCCATAGATTTCCTCCCTCAAACCAGCTGACCTCACATATAAATCATTAGCAACTCAGCCCTTGCTCATATTATCAAAGTCACAAGAGTGGTTAGGGAGAAAAGCACTAACCAGGGCAACTAAAACAGAGGCAATCCAGGCCAAGTTGGGCTGATGGCAGATATCTGCTCCTTACGCTTGGGTGCATAATGGAACTCACCACAATGCCTTTTTCACAGACCCTTTTTAAAGTTTCTCCACAAAATCCAACAGGTCAAGTTCATTCATGATGCTTCAAGATAAACAATCGTCAAGAGAAAAACATGCAATATGTCTTACAATGTTGGAGTCCTTAAAAATATGACAAGGAAATAACCATGTAGACAAAACCAGAGCATTTTAAAAAATCTGTATTTTACAAACATACCAGTGAATGCTATAAATAAGGTAATATGACATAAAACAAAATGAAAAATATATGTAAGACTGTTCTTTTTAGTGTACAGAATTCATGGCAGTTGCTGCACTATCGATCTACTTATATCTATAACTGTCTGTTCTGTTAATACAAAATGAGGCCAAAGTGTGTCAACTTGTTTCCCACAGAAACCAAAAAATCTACATGAATCTCTTTTCTCCTGTGCCCTTTCACCTTATCTGCTCCCAGTTCTCCACGAATGTCCTCTTCTTTCTCTAATTATTCTCCTCTTCATTTTGCTTGGCCTTACACGCAAGCATGCAAGACAGAGAATCCTAGAGGTCCAAGACTCTAGAGTGGCTGTTTGCAAGGGGGAGGAGATTACAGTAACTGCCACACTGTATATACTTCTGTGCAAAGAAAAAGGGACAGTATTCAGAATGTCTCTCACACATAAAAGAGCTGGATGGCAGGATACCTGTGTGGCCCAAGGAACTAGAGGTAGCAAATCATGGGCAAAAGAATTGCAACCAAAGGCTGGAAGAGGAAAAGTTTGCAACCAGCTCTGTCTCCTAGCTCTCTGGTATTTGCTTCCAACGGGCAGAGTCTATTTTGTGAAGCATCAAGCACTGAAAAGAAGACTCCTGCTGCTGGAAGTTGACAGGAAGTAACATCCATGAGGGTAAGAATGCAAGATCAAGGCTTGTCCTAGAAACAATGCCAATAAAGAAAAAAAAAAAAAAGAAAGAAAGCAGAAGAGAAATGTAAGTCCAACCTGGCCCAGCCTAGCCCAGCCCAAGGAAGGTAGGAGTCAAGGAGACGAAACTAAAAGATAAGAGCCTTGGACCACAACATTCTCCACAAGGTACACTCAACAAACTTCACCCTACTCTACGGGCAGAGTCTATTTTGTGAAGCATCAAGCACTGAAAAGAAGACTCCTGCTGCTGGAAGTTGACAGGAAGTAACATCCATGAGGGTAAGAATGCAAGATCTAAGCTTGTCCTAGAAACAATGCCCATAATGAAAAAAAAAAAAAAGAAAAAAGAAAGCAGAAGAGAAATGTAAGTCGCAAGTCCCACCTGGCCCAGCCTAGCCCAGCCCAAGGAAGGTAGGAGTCAAGGCGACGAAACTAAAAGATAAGAGCCTTGGACCACAACATTCTCCACAAGGTACACTCAACAAACTTCACCGTACTCTTTTACCAAGTTACAAAAAGAGCTTCTTAATCCCTACTTTTGCTCCTTAAAAACCGCTATAAGTTCACTAATTAGACAGATATGATTTCAGAACAACTGTAATAGTTCAAACTAGATGGCTCTTTCCTTCCTAAGGATATTAAAATTAAATAAGATATATATAGCTCTAAGTATATGATACATAAAATATAATACTCTGTAGAATATAAGTAACTGTTAGTTAATTATATTAATGAATGTCTGTAAGAAATGTTGCAATGATTTCCTTAATGTAAGAGCCTGGGGGAAGTAAATCTGTCTTCTAGGATTTCCTCCCAAGAGCTCAGAAATTTAGGTGTTGTTTTAGCTCTGCTACACTCTCTCCACCCAACCCCGCCTTCCTGTTGGGGATCAGACCTCCCTATTGGCTATCTCATACCTTTAAACTGCCTGCTTTGTGACGTCATTCTCCTACCAAACCTACTACCACTTGGTAGAGTCTTGGGGTTTCCATGGAGTTGTTTGTAAATAAGTTTGGATCATCACAAGTGACCAGTGACCAGTAACCAGTGACCTTTGTACTGGACACATGCGCTGTTCAGCTGCAGCCGCCCAGACATACTCTGGTGTTGTCTCCTCATCCCTTGTATCTGCAGTTGATGTTTCCTCTTCTTCTCTGCAGATGAGGTAGCCTGTCCTGTTTAAACCATGGGTACAGTGGACACCAATAGGTCTGTCATTATCTTTATTTTCTTTCAGAAACCCATTAACAGCACATTGGAATTTAAAAATAGTGTCATCATCTGGCACCTGATGCCCATTGTACAAATTTTTAAATAAGGAATAGTTTCTGGTAAGTCCTCTGGCTTATAATAGCGGCGAGTATATGTTAAGTCAATAATCAGGCCGAGTTCTTCATTCTGTTCTTGGAGTTTGTTAAAAAAGATCCAAGGGGGAAAAACATTCTTCTGGAGCAAGATTCTTTTCAAAACTCATTTTTAAAGGAACTTTGAAAGCAATGAAACGAGTCCCAGGCATCCGCTGTCCAACTGGGAGATAGTCTTTCCATCTTTCCGGGATGTGCTTTCCGCCCTTCCTCTTGGCCGATGAACGTCTGGAAAAGCCGCGACCCTGACCTCAGCGCCCGCGGGCATGATGCTCATGTGTCACATGGCTCATGTGACCCCCAAGATGCCGCCCACCCAATGCCAAGAGTGCCAAAGTCGCCAACCCGGCGCCCCCGGTGCCAGCACAAGGCCCCGAACCACAGGCGCCTAGGCACCTAGTTTCTGCTTTAAAACAAAGTGAATCAGCTCTACATATATCCCCATATCTCCTCCCTCTTGCGTCTCCCTCCCACCCTCCCTATCCCACCACTCTAGGTGGTCACAAAGCACCCAGCTGAACTCCCTGTGCTATGTGGCTGCTTCCCACTAGCTCTCTATTTTACATTTGGTAGTGTATATATGTCCATGCCATTCTCTCACTTCGTCCCAGCTTACCCTTCCCCCTCCCCTGGTCCCCAAGTCCATTTTCTACGTCTGCATCTTTATTCCTGTCCTGCCCCTAGGTTCTTCAGACATTTTTTTTTTTTTTTGGATTCCATGTATATGTGTTAGCATATGGTATTTGTTTTTCTCTTTCTGACCTACTTCACTGTGTATGACAGTCTCTAGGTCCATCCACCTCACTACAAATAACTCAATTTCGTTTCTTTTTATGGCTGAGTAATATTCCATTGTATATATGTACCACATCTTCTTT